>NW_008589785.1:522-793 GCF_000691845.1 Merops nubicus
TTAGCCCGGGCGGCTTTTACCTGGAACTCCCTGTTGACACCTTCCTGTCGTCTGAAACTACAACTCCCATCATCCCAAGAGACTTCCTGCCGACGCCATCTTGTCGTCACACGAACTAGTAACCTGAACCTTTGAACTTTCAGTCTCCAAACGGTGCTAACCCTTAATAAACCACATAATTCATATACTGAACATGGGTCTCGGCAACAGTTCTTGAGCGTGGTAAAGGCTGAACATGGGTCTCGGCAACAGTTCTTGAGCGTGGTAAAGG
>NW_008589786.1:0-870 GCF_000691845.1 Merops nubicus
AGAGGGGCCGGAGCGGGGTCGCGGGCACCAGCATGGCCTTCCAGCCGCCGTACTCCCCCAGCCTCTTCAGGAGGAGGGACTGGTGAGTAGGGACCGGCCACGGGCAGGGGGGAGGGGGACACGCGCCAGCCCTGGGGCTGGGGGCAACAGGCCCCTGCCCGCTCTCTGCGGTGCCAGCCCCACTGCACGGGCCAGACCGGTGCCGGCACAGGGGGAGATGCATCATCCCCCTGCAGACAGAGGGACAAACGGGTCCCACGCATGTCCCCCCAGGGAGAAGCACCCTTCCCATGCACAACCCCCCCACTGGGGAGGGGAAGGTGCTTTCTCACATCCCTACACCAAAGCCCTGTCCCTCGGGACTCCTGCGTGTGCCTGGCTGCCCTTCACAGGCAGCAGTGTCCCTCCAGGTGCCCGTGTCTGTCCGCTCCAGACATCACGGTCCTCATCCTGCACTGGAAGGCAGGCGGGACCATTTTCTGGGGAGCAAACTGGCAGGGCCTTGCTGTGAGCAGCAGCCGTCCTGTGCTGCGCTTCAGTTTCCCTTTCTGATGGGGAAATACTCGTCTGCCCACCCTCAGCTCGCTCCCGAGGAGGGGGCACAGCAGCATACCCACCGGCTGGGGCTCCTCAGGCAGCTCCCCACGCTGCCCGGCACCTTCAGCACCCCCTGGATCGGTGGGTTTGGGGTGCTCTGCAGCATCTCTGGGGTGACATGCCCCTGCCAGCACTTAATGACGCTGTGCCCTGGCACAGGATCTCTCACAGGGTCTCACTCAGCACCAGCTCAGGATAAGCCCTGCAGGGTCAGGCAGCAGTGGGTGACTGCCCAGGCTTTCGGGTGCTGAGCAAAGTCCCCCCAGGTCCAGG
>NW_008589787.1:0-221 GCF_000691845.1 Merops nubicus
GGGACCTGCCATCCGGGAAGAGGAGCCCAGGAGGGGCTGGGGGTCAGGAGAGGAGCCGAACAAACACCACGAGGAACAAAAGCAACTTGGAGCTGTGGCCTGCGGTGCCCAGCAGCACGGCGTGCAGAAGGGACAGGGGCTCAGCCAGCCCTGGGCTCCAAGGGGTCCTGGCTGCCTCCCACGCCTGCTCCAGCCAAATCTGTCATTCCCACGCAGAAGCA
>NW_008589787.1:650-879 GCF_000691845.1 Merops nubicus
CGCCGCATGGGGGCCAGGCTCAGACGGGATGGACCCACTTCGGTGCCTTATTGGCTTCTGTGGCCACGTGACCGCGCTGAAAAACATCATAATTAAGCTACAAAACGCTGCCCATAAACTAGCATTAGAAAGTGACAGCAGAGATAAGTGGGACCCCCGCAGGCAGATAATGCGCCATGGGAGACAGACCCCACGGGGAGGCGGGGGGCACGGCGGGCGGCGGTGAGCG
>NW_008589788.1:0-30011 GCF_000691845.1 Merops nubicus
TAAAGGATTCTATGATTCTATGAAGTAAGTGCTCACATTTACAATGCAGTTGTGAATCGGTGTACTGTGAACATACTAAGCTGGTGTTCCACTGCTGTGCCCCACTACCAGGCTTTATCAACAAGGGGTCTTCTCTGAAATGCAAAATACCTTTTTCGTCTTATAAACCAACAAAACAGGAAGATCAAATACACAAAGCATTTTTTAATCAGCTGACAAGGTGGTCTGAAGGATAGGATTGATGTTAATAACAATAAAGGAAACTCCATGCCTTTAGTTAAGTTTTTGGGGTATGTTTTGGACAGATTTTGCTAGTTTTGATTCTGTCCAATAGAATCCCCCATTAGTGCCCACATTAGCTACTGGACTGGCTCAAAGATATTGAAATTCCAGTGAGTTTTGCCTCTCTTCTTCACCAAAAAAAAAATCAGTTGTCCAGCACAAAAAATTAAGAGATTTATATTGGCAAAGAATAAATTAGAGATCATTTTGACAAATGTGAACTTTTCTTATTATTTCTATGTGGGCTGAAATAATTCAGATGAATATGAAAATGAGAAAATGATTTGAAACCTAGAATACAGGAAACAGGCAAACGTAGTATCTGGTTTTTAAACAGGGGAGAATTGTAGATAAAGGAACTCTAGGCCAAATAGATAAGCAGCAATACTCAACCCACCTGTAAGCAAAGGGTGTACAAGTGATAAGTAACAACTGACAGATACATCAGACTAAGAATCTGTCAAACCAATCACATTTCCTTCCATAGCAGGGTAACAGGATTCATGGAATGAAGTAATTGTGAGTCATCATCAGATTTTGACATGATTTGAAAGATGTTACCGTAAATAAACAAGGAAAATGCACAATAGGTAAGTACTGTAAGCGTATTGAGTTAGAAAAAGGAATTTTAAAAGATATAAATGGGTTTCTGTTAAACTAGAGCAATACAGAAAAGTAGGAGAGGAGTCATACTTTGACCTGTCCTGGGTTTGGTATTATTCCTCGTTTTCAGTAATGAAAGGTAGAATTGAGCATATGTAATAAATTTTTGAATTATACCAAGTTAGGACGAGTTGCAGGCACCTTGGAGGAAAGGATTAGAATTCAAAAAAGTCTCAGCAAATAAGAGTCATAGCCTGGAAAAATAAGATTGTTTAATAATGCCCAAATAAAGGTACTATGCTTATTTTGATTCTTCCTGCCTAAACTTATAACTTGCACAGACACAAGAGGGTCACCTACGCAGCACATTATCCAAAAATTCTTTGGTAGCTATAAAGTATAATAAACTGTACATAAATCAGTATTCTTAACCACTTGTACTGGGAAGTATAAAAAGAATTGTCACATATAAATCATGGCAAGTAATCTTTTCAATCTTCTGGTAAAGCCCTCAACTCTCATCTCCTGTTCAGGTTACTACATTTTAAGAGACATGTGAAGAAAGCAGAGGCAGTCCAGTGACAAAAGTGACAAAAATGATCAAAGACCTATAGAAAAATGTCTTACAAGCAAAATTTGAGAGGACTGGGGTTGTTTAGTCTGAAGATCAGAAAACTGAGGAGAGGCATAATAACAGTTTTCAAATTAGTTGATTCCTGTGAAGTGAATGGCAATAAGTAAACTTCAATGTATAGTGAAGGTAGAAGGGGGAGGATGGCAAGGGGTGTTAGGCAGAACATCAGGGTCCCCTTCCGAAGATTTTTCACCTCCTTTCAGAAGAAGGAAAGTATTTCCTCCCAATTCCTACCTCTGTCATTTCTAAATTAAAATTATTCAGTAGATTGAAGTCCTGGAGCCTAAGTCAGTATTTAGGCAAATTTTAAATGTAAAACTTAAAAAAAAAAAAAAAAAAAAAAAAAGTCTGATCTCTGTTCATTAGTGATTTTAAGCATATGACTAAATTTAAGCCATTCAAGCCCTCTAACTGCTCAAGCGATTGAAACTGGTTGCTGTTTGTTACATGTATCTGAACTTAATCTGAGTTTAGACTAATATATGTGTACTTGACCAATTTAGTTCCTCTATTGCCTAGAAATTTATACATATATAAATAGAAAATTGATGCAGATGAACAGAGGGCTCAAATTTCTGAACGTATGCATTATAGACCTTCATCTCTTCCCTTCTTCCCCTTGCCAGCACAGGATCTATGCATTAAGAATTTGTGTTCTGACCTTATAGTTTGAAAGGTATTGAGTGCTTTAGCTTCCAGTATTGAAATCTTTGGATGTCTGTTGCTGACTCAGATGGAAACAAGGTTAAGCCTGTAAATAGTAACATTATTGAAAATCACTTTTTTAACTGCAATTTCCTGCCTAACACTGAGGCTCGTTTTATCAAACCTCTCTCCTAAAATCATGTGTGAGGGCTTGTATACCCACTCAGCTATTAACCTGCTGCTAGAAAGGCAGGCAGCTTTCCTCACATTTTTGGGCAGACATTTCTGAACACAGAGCTATTAAAATAGTAATTTTTTCTGTTATTCCGCAGTCTGGGAAGTGACTATAGCCCAGACCTACACTGACACTCCACACCTGTTGGAACCTGGGGGCCCACAACTGCAGCTACCTAGGTTTTCTGTGGAAACCCTCACAAATATGTCACTGTTGCTAATTCACTCCTCCTCCACTGAGATGGGTGAATCGGTGTTAAAGAAGCACTGCAAAGTAAGCATTAGGAAATATGTGGAATATCTGTTCCTGAAGAGCTGCAGGCAAGCTGGTTGTCAAAAGGTGGCATATGATGGTAGTCATGTAGAGCTGAACTGTGAGAGTTGGGTATGCAAGGTAGTAGTCAGGTGCATAAATCCTTTTGTGAATCAAGCCCATGGAATACAAAGAATAAAATTCGAGGAAGTCACTATGGTAATTAATGCTGCATAAGTGATTTTTTTCTCTTTAATCCTTAGCTTTTTAAATCTTAATGCTAAGCTACAACATATCCTAAATTGCAACAGTCTGTTAGAATCTCACTCTATACCTTGAGGTAAAAGATAATTTTTCCATTGAAAAAAAAAAATATTTACAAAATACAATGTTGCATGCTTACTTATTGTTATAATTTTTTTTTTTTTTTTAAATTTATATCTTTCTAGTGGTTATTCAAAATATTTTGGTTCTTTTTTTCCAGTTGAGGACTGGTTTCTAAACAGAAATGTGATGCTGTCAACCTAATGAAACCTCTCTATGGTATAAAACCAAAGACTGTATTAATAAAGTAGAAGAAATTGTTGCTCTTTGCCATTTAGATATAATCATCTTTGCTGCTAAGAACAAATACAATGATGAAAAATTAAGGTTAGATCTTCATCTGATATGAAAAGGCTTTGTTTTGGTTATTTCAGAACAGTTACTGGAATTTGGACCTTCTGAAGCCAGTGGCATATTGCCAGTTATCGCTGTCGGAAACTACTTTTAAGAAGCACTGGTCTGTGCTACTTGATGTAATGTTATGCAAAGATTTGTATTATACACGTATGACCACTGAAAATATGGCCACCAAACAGGAAAAATCTCTGCTAGACTTCACATCTGTCAGTGTAAGTTGTGTGGTGTAAGGTTCAGGTAAAAACCTGGCTCATGGTTCCACCTGCCTGTAGTTGCCCAGGCCAAAACTGTTCCCTTGAAGCACAGCTTGTCAACAGCTTTGGGAGCAGCTGGTTCTGCAGGAAACATTTTGGTGACATGTTGTGGAGAATCAAAGGTTGAGATGAACACCTCAATATCTGTATAATTTTGCCTGTGGGGGCAATGATGTCTGACAATCTACAATGAGTTTACCAGTTCTTCCTCTGCTCACTACTTTCATAGTCATGCACTTCATGGGCTGAATCTACACGCTGTTTTGCACACAGAACAATCACAATAAGGGTATTTGAAGGAATTGTTTGCAAACTGATCTGCCCTACTTTTATTTTGCTCTCCTCTATGTTATTCTGAATTTTACTCACTGTGACAGGTGATTCTGATGGGAAAGAACATGAGTTTCAGTTTAATTTTTTCACTTTTAAAAAAGTCCTGTTAATTGAATCTTTTTCTCCCTTATCTGATCTGGCAAAACAGCTAAAGACTGGTAGTGAATGTCAGTAAATTCAAAAGCTGTTTTGAATAGCTAGTGGTAGCATTGCACAGTGGATTTTCCAAGGTATTCCATAATAGAAACAAACATACTCTGGCAGTACAATATTAAGACATACAACATTTCAGCACTTTCTGTGCTTCCAACAATTAAATTAAAGTCTACCCTGTGCTGGGCTATAGGAGGAGGAGCAGAATTCTGTTCCCATACAACTCTGTGGAGTATTAAACCTAGTTATTTTATTAACTAAAGGCTCTCTTGGGAAAACCAACTAAAATTATCATATCCTCTCACACACATAATGTAATTAAGGCCCCTATACAAAAAGGTACTTAAGCACATGCTTTACTTTAAGCACAAAGGTAGACATCTTGATTCAATCAGGATTACTGCTGGGCTTAAAATTAAGTGCATATGTAAGTGCTTTGTTCTGAGGTTCCTATCACCAGAATAGCTTGATAAATTTTGCCTTGTTATTCAGAATTAAAATACATAAGCTATGATGTCTTTTCCTCTGAAGTTACTCTTTATGCCTACTCTAAACGTTCTGCACAAAATGCCTGTAATACAGGCACTTCTTTGCACTACAAACTTGGAGTAGCCATGGGGAGTGAGTGCGTATGTGTTGCCCCTCACTTCCGTCCCCAAAACAAGGATTAAGTGTTTGAGGTGTAATGGAAGTATTGCCATTCTCTGGTCATTTTCTGCCAGAGTACCATCTGCATCTAGTCAAATCTCCTCATGGGAGCTGCTGATCATGTTACATTTTCCCTTTGGACAAATCTTTGTTTGTCTGGGTTGTCAGAATCCTGTTGTTGCTGAGCACTAATTTCAGATAGAAAACGTTGAACAGCAACCACAAGCGTTATCTTCTCTGCTTTTACATCCACCTACTTCTTCCCCTGTTACTCTTCTGTTCAGTCCTAAATGTATCATTTCTTCTCCTGACTGTCAAATGTATCTTATACTTCAGCTGAAGGAGAAAATCCCTTAAGCCACAATGCCACATGTTCAATGCAATCAAAAGGAGTTTGGCTTGTGTTAATCTAGGTGTGCTATATTGTATGCACCTGGGAGGTGGGGGGGTGTATGGATGTGCCATATTGAGGAACCATACATTACTTATCTCTAAGCTGTAGCACAGAGAAATAAACAGCCATATGGCAAATGAACTTCGTTTTTTTATTGCTAGGTTTTATTTGTTTCAAAATAGCACAGTGCCACAAATCCAGAATATTAACAAGGCTCCATCTGGAAAGTGGAAGGTTTTGCTGCTTTGCCATCCCAGCATGTTAGCTTACTTGAAAAACTTCAGCTGCTCTCCCTACCCCCCTGCCTCACACCTCAGGGATTTGCTATAGCCAGGGAGGTCAGTAAGAACAGAACATCTTTCTTTTGTCTTTGCTGGGCTCATTAAAAACTCAGATCCAAAATGCAATATGTCAGATATGTAATAAAGGGAACCAAGTTAGAGATATAGCTTGATGATTTCTTTATTCAATGATTTCTATTCCTTTTAAAAGAGAATGGAGTAATTTCTCGTTCTGCCATTCTTTGGCCGAAAGAGCTGTTTTAGAAAGTCAGTGACCAGCTCTATGCCTTTGTTATTCCATTTTAAAACAAAAGTAATTCATACTACTATAAACAAAAAGCAATTCTTATTACAGTATGCAATGGTCATTAATTCTTATATTGAAATACACAACTATATAACCAGACTGCCAAGGAACATGTATGTGTAATTTAACAAGGTCTGAACTCACTTTACTACTGTTTCTTTCCCTGTCAGAATAACTTTCAGATAACATCTAAATAAACTATTCTTGGCCTATATTTGTATCAATTATTGCTTCTTAGAGGCACAAAGTCACAGTGTTCATAACCACACTGATTTTCTGATGGACGGCCTGTTTTACGAATTATAGACTATAACCTCCCTCATACATAATCAAGTTAAATTGTATTAATGATTTACCACTTGTGTTAACAAGCGATGGGTAGACTCCTAGCCAGTAACAAACACAATTGCTTAATTTTCCTTATGAAAAGTTTAAAGTAACATTTTTTAATGTCTGTTGTGACAGCCAGAAACATGACAATGGAAACTTATAAACTGCTCACGGAACCACAGAATGGTAAGTGTCGGAAGGGACCTCTGGATAGGTTACACAGGAATGTGTCCAGGAGGGTTTTGAAAGTCTCCAGAGACCAAGACTCCACAGCTTCTCTGGGCAGCCTGTTCCAGTGCTCCTTCACCCTCTCAGTAAAGAAGTTTTTCCTGATGTTGAAGTGGAACTTCTTGTGTTCCAGCTTGTGCCCATAGCCCCTTGTCCTATTGCTGGGCACCACTGAGAAGAGATGGGCCTTATCTTCTTAACACGTGCCTTTTAAATGTTTATAAACATTGATAAGATCCCCTCTCAGTCTTTTCTTCACCAAGCTAAACAGAACCAGGCTCCTCAGCCTTTCCTCGTAAGAGAGATGTTCCAGTCAGTAATCATCATAACCCTTATTTTGTGTTCAAATTTTAAGTCAAAAGACAAGTGGAAATATAATTCCTCCTTAAAAATGAGTCATGAACAAGGGGTGTAAGAACTAAAAAGGAAGGTTGTTTGATGATACAGATTCATATTTTCAAGTAAATAGGTTGCTGTGCTTATCATTTGTAAGTGGTAACTGGCTGTGTTACTATGTGACTGGTTCTGTGCCTATTCCAAAATCCATTTACAACATTAGAACGACCTTCATTCTCAGTGTGTAAAAAGGCAAAGGAAAACCAGGAGCCAGCAAACAAGCAGTAACAGAGTATAGAACACAAATACAATTATTTGTGTTTGAAAATGAATCTATCCATATGATTGTTTTACAGAACTGAACACATTACCTAAGTTCAGATACTGTTTATCAGCTTGAAGATCGTTATCCTTTTCTTTTACTCTTCTGCTCATATCTCTTATTTCCTCTTTTCCTCAAATGGAACTTGAAATTCCTTTCAGATTTTAAGAAAAAAAAAAGAAACAACAAAAAATGCAGTTATTTTTACTTACATGTGATCATATTTTCAGTGTCTTTCACAGCTTCCATCCTTTTCATTCCTCAAACAAACAGAGGTGTGAGTGAGTATATTAAAAAGATCTATAATCGTGAACAATGCAGTTCTAATTATAGCAAAGTGTTATATTGTAGTCACTCTCAGCAGCTCTAATTATAAGATATCATCAGACTAAATTAATAAATAATGAAAGTTAATTTCTAAGAAGTTCTGCAAAAAATGTAAATGACATTTTTACACACAAGTAGAATTTGTAGTTAAAGTGAAAAACGTCATACAATACTTCATAGTTGCATGCACAAGTCTGTGAATTCTTTGCTTTGATCTTTTTCCTCAGATGTACTGGCAGATCATGTAGGCTGTCAAATGGACATGCTAATTATCCATTTACAAATTTTCCTGTGCTTAGTAACAGATATAAACTCAAATCAAACTACTGAAATCTATTCTAGATGTGGACAGGAGTGCATTGTCCTCTACTTCTGTTCACCTGTTGAAGATTTTGCCTTTTTGTATTTTAAGACCTTTTAAGAGAACAAAATGTTTTCACAGTGAAAGCAGACCATTATAATATGCAAATTATTATGCATTTCATTTACCTCTCATCCAAGCTTAAATGATTTCCTTTATTCTAGTCTTGTCCACTCCCAAAATCAAGATGTATTATATTCTCTGTAAAGCTTTTAGGAAAGACAAAGCACCTAATAGACAAGGTTCCTCTCAGATGCCTGCTTACTCTTGTAATTTCATTTGCTTTTTAGGGAGTTTCTTCCCTACTAGACAGATTCCTGAAATGAGCTGCTGGAAGGGAAAGGTAAGGTGTTCAAAAGTGACTAATGACCTGGGGAGTCTGGAATTTTAGCTGTCAGATTTTATTTCTAGTATTTCCTGGAAGGCAAATTCCATTTTTTATTTGGTGGCACTCAAAGTCAGTATTCACTTCTCAAACTGGTCAAATGGATAAAACATATTCCTGTTTATAAATCAGTGTCGAATAGGAGCTTTGCCTTTGGTTTTCATAGAAACAGGCAACAAAAAAAAACATTTCACTTACAAAGGACACAAGACTTCAAGCTGACAAAATTCCTTAGCTTCAATTTACTGCAGCTTTTTCTGGGATCCGTATTCATACTATTGCAGTTGTCAGCAGCACAAGATATGAGCTTGGAGTCGATCACAGCCTCAGAAGTAGTGTTTAATGGTTTAATATCAAAGCATTAAATGCAAGGAATTTGTTCCTTATTTTTTTTCCTTAAAAGTGGTGAAAAGAATAATGATGAAACAATGGGCAAAATAAATAAAAGTATAGCCTTGTCTTCGGTGCTTCTTAATGGTCAGCCTTGAAAAATATGTGCCTGTTGAAGAACTTTTTCTGACTATGGTGCTGTTTGTGGCTGAGAATTCCCATGCTAATGACAATGAAATGGAATAACCATGAGGAAATAAGCTCATGTATCTTTGTCTAAATTTTAGCTACTCCTGTGTATTCTTAAAGCTTGGCACGTAAAATCATGACAGATAGACTCTCTGCAACTGTTTACTGCTGTTGCCACCTCCATCGCCACAGTGAGATCAAAGTGGTCTTTCAATTTCCTATAAACACTTACTGTTCTAGTCTATTTATAAAAAGATATAAAAGAGACTCCACCACTGGCTTTACTTGGCTCCTACAGTAACTTTTCTCAAAAATTGTAGCTGGTGTTTCCTGGGAGGTTTTTTGTTGGTTAGTTGGTTGGCTGGGTATTTTTCCTGAGCAAACACCTTTTCTATTCCAACAGCTACTCAGTAGCACAACTGCCGTGGCACACCCTCCCCTTTCGTCCTTACCACAGCATCCAGCTCCTTCCAGAGTAGTACCTTGAAATTAGGGATTTAGTGAACTCACTGGAAAAATCTTGCCTCTTGTCATGATAGTGAAGAGCACCTCAAATAAGTGACTTAGCAAGAGTTGAAAAGGCAAAAATGAAGAACCTGCTTTTAAAAATTACATTATAACTATGTTTTCCTAAACAACTCCATGATTGCCATGGGATATAATTTGTAGTTTCTGAATACTTTGAACTGGCTATAGTATAAACAGCTAGCAATAAAAAATTCATTCATCAGACACACTGGTAATTTACACTGAAGGTGAAGGATGCCTGACCAACTCATTGCAAATCAACTGCACGATCATCAAATATTTTGCTGGGTCTAAATTAATGCATAAACCAAAGTGGAGGAAAGGGTTTCAGGAGGGAATCAGAGAATGGCAATTTTATTTTTTTTTTTTCCTTGAATAACTACATACGTTTATTATGAGATACTTTCACACACAGATTTTTAAGACTTCAGTCCAGTTATTAGAACTGTATGTCTTTTGTAGAGGAGCTCAGAGGAGAGATGTGAAGTAATCCATAGTGCAAGTTCCAGACTTGGAAAAATATCCCATGTTCCTGAGTTTCAGTCTTGTATTTTATTTTCTGTATATCACTGTGTCCCACGTAGGCTGTGATAACTGAAATTAACACTATTTACATTCACATAAAACTTAGTCCAAAGATTGACTTTCATGGGTTTCAAATTATGCTGCTAGAGTTCCACTGTGTATCAAAGACATAACATAAAATACATCAGATTAGATTATCCTATACTTCTAAATGAATAGCTTTTCTTAACTACCTATTAAATGTATCGGTTTACTTAATTTTTTTCCAAAATCCTAGTGAAAGTCAATCAACATTGGTAGATCTCTTGGAAAATAAGAAGTTCTGTATTAGTGCAACAGTACAGTGTAATTTGTTCCTTGTATAATTGCATTCATGAGTGTTATTGGAAAGACAGATTTGATCTTCATAGGTTTCAGAGTCCTGGATATTTTTGTGTCCATGGAGTTGTTTGGTGTTGTGGGGTTTTTTTGTTTCTTTTGTTTTGTTTTGTTTTTGTTTTTGTTTTTTTTTTTAAGATTAGAAGTTTCATGACAAATTTGAATACTACACATTCAGATACGTTTTTTGTTGAATAGCTTGACTTTCAAAATCATCCTATGGGATTTCTTGGCATCAGTCACATGCATAACTTTTTGAAGGCTAAGGCTGTTAGCTCTGGACTTCTGTCATCAGCTTCACTGAAGCTAAAAAGGGACCGAACACAGTGCAACATAGAGTTTGGTCCTAGGTTGTGAGCAGACAATGGTTTTAGACTACAATTATAATTCATGAAGTTAAGTGTTTAAGAGAAAAAATATATTAATTTCATAGAAGATTGAAAAGTAAAGAGTACATTAAAGGAAAAGTAAGCTTTTGTACTTAGTTTAATGCTCCCTTTCCACTTGGAATAATTTTATATTTCTCCCACCCACACTGAATGCAAATTAATATTAGTATCTATTTCTTAGTAAGTGTTACAAAATTACTTTAAAAGATGTTAAGTGTCAATTGCATATATTTTACTTCTGCTGTAATAATTATTGAAGAGTAAATCAGTGACAGCTGATGCTAACACAGGCATTAATTTATTTCCTGTGAGAGAGAAAGTGAGTGTGTGTGTGTTTGTGTGTGTACAGGTGTGTGAAACGTAGTTTGTAATCTAAACCTGGCAGGGGGAGCTATTACACTTCAGTAATATTTGTGAACCTCACTTGCTGAGAACTCGAGCCAGATAGTTTGCTATTCCTTAGAAAAATTAAAAGAGGTGTTAAAAATCAAGGCAGACAAGACCTAAATATATTTTTTCTCACCTCATATAGCTTCCCTTCATGCCTTAAAAAGGAAGCCTGCTCTCTCTGAATGGAGATTCTCATTTAATTTCTGCTCCTGTGGTCCAGCAAAACTAGAAATGTATTTTCCCACTTTTGGTTGCATTAACATCCGGCCTTAGTGCAGCAGGTAAAATCTGTTCTGTACATTGCCTGGACTGTGTCATATATGTCATATAACTAGCAAAAGCATGAAGTATTTGAAAGACAGGTTTATGTACATGCCAGGATGAAGCTGTATATGAAAATTAGAAACAGGATTTCATCTAAAAGTATTGGTAAGTAATATGGTTCTTCCAGGCATCAGGAAAATTGGTATCCGAAATTTGAGAGTTAGGACTGATTTGATAATGGTTTCTTGAACATTACTAACTTCAAGGCAAGCTTTGCAGAGTGGATCATGTTTAACACATATGTTATCAATTCATGCAAGAATCAATTCTGAACTGCTTATGAAGATGGAAACAGTGAGGTCACATGGTTTGTTCTTGTGAGAGTGAGAGAAAGTCACAGATCCCAAGATCAGACGAATATTTAGAATTTAACTCCAGAACTATTTTTAGTTGTATTTTAAACCTTTTGTTTTAAAGACAGATACAATCAACAAGAGAAGCAAAAAGTGTTTCATGGTAAAGAGAGGCCCCATTTATATACACTGACTAGGAAAATGCACAATTCTTCACTCTAGAGGCATAATTCACAAAACTATTCAGGTTCAGATGAGTCCTTGCAGGAAAACACCATGCAAAATAGAAAATATATGGACACATTTCTTTGTTCTTTCCATTGGTCATCTGTGGTCTTCGATTTTTGTAAAGCTCTCTTTTACTAGCCAGTCCCTGCAAAATTAACAACAGCAAATTTTGCATATGTGTCTGCTCACAAAGAATATTTTTAGGATATTTCCTCTTTTCTCATTTTTAATTTATATTGGTTATGTACCTTATGAACAGCATCTGTTTGGACTGTCTATCAAATTATATCCCAAATTTCTTTTTTCTCTTCCCCTCAATAGTTTAGGTTTAGAAAAATGACTGTGCTGTAAGCCCACTAAAGGTGTAAGTGGATTGAAATTGCAAGACCAAAAATTGAACTATATCCTGTGCACTATTTGTCCAGCAATCCTGGAGCAGAACACGGAAAAGACCACTCGTATGCTTTCTCATATGCAGTATTAGGTGCGTCTCACGGTCTGTTAGACTACAAACATCCTGCATTTCACATATATCTCATCTGTAAAGAAAATCATGAGATGGGAGCAAATATTAGGGAAAACTTGGGTTTAAGGTTCTTCTTCTTCACTTCCCCTGTCTTTCTGTCTCTACGGGTAGATATGAATTTTCTCTGTGTATGCTTTAGGCTAACAGGACACAAGCAAATGGCTCTCTGAAAATCTTACTGTTGGAGAGCTCAAGCTCTTACACCTCAGCAGGAGTTAGTAATGCTATCAGGACTCTGGTTTTGTCCTTCTGCTTCCGAACTGGTTTGTGCCTGGCTAATATGGAACATGGAAAGAATTAGCCTGTAGCCTACCACACACAGGAAACATTTAGAAGCTTTTCTTAAAACTTGAGAAAATTGCTTTTATTTTAGAAGAAAGCAGAGATCATCACCTAATCCCTTGACCACAGGTGGTGGGACTTTAAGAAGTATAACAAATATCACAACAGTTCCAAAGAAAACAGCGAGAGTTGGCTTTGCTGCTGCTGGCAATTTGAATTTGTGAACAAAGTTCAAACTATTGGTTTCACTCTCATTTTACATTCAGGACAGTGTTGATTTTTGAGTACTTCTGTGGCTTGACTTGAATAGTTTTTACTACACTAGTCAGGATGATTATATCTTTGACACAGGCTGTAGCCCTTGTGTTTCTGCACTCAGCTCAGTGTGGTTGCCTAAGACTCAGGTAAGAGATCAACATTTTCCAGTCATCGCAGTTATCATTTGTATATAACAAGAACATGGGTCTCTGTAGACAAACATGATGGCCCTATGAAGCCTGCAATTGACGTCGTTTTTGCATTCAGATGAAGTACACAGCTTTTGGACTCTGTGCTCAAAGTGCTGCTCTGTTTTCCAAAAACATTGATTAAAATTAAAGTTGGGTCTTTGATAAGGATACTAGGCCAGGGATCAGGAGAATTTGGTGTTATTCCCAGTTCCATTATTGGCCTGAGAAGTAAATCTATAGAAGTCATTTTATTCCTTGGTACCATCTTTCTAATCTAATTTTGCTCCTTTAAAAAGTAAATTGGAGATTATGGCCGACTGTGAGACAGGATGTGCTGTAGATCTAAACTTAGTAAACACAGTAAATTAAGATGTGAGTGTGTAAATGAAACATTTGTATAACTGATTACCAAGTATCTATACCCAAATGTCCATTTAAATTTATGAAATTCTGAGTTTGTTGGTAGATATTGACAGATACATATTTTGCTATAAGTCCGTTAACTATTTGTTTCTTCTAAACCAGGAGAATCAGGTTCCAGTGCTGTTGTTTGGATGCAAGTTTCCTGTACATTCATGATTTTTTGAATAAAATTTTGATTTAAAAATCATAATTAATACTAATTTCCTGTGAAAATACAAATAGCTTGAATATGCATGTTTCTATACATGGTCCCTCTTGTGCACAATAGGGAAAAATGCAAAACCACAAAATACAAAATGTTTTTGATGGGGAAATTATATAAAGCAAAGAGCAATATAGTCACTGGAAGAGCTCAGCAGTTTCTCCCATTTAATACAGAGAAATAATAGTTTGTCAAAAAAGCATTTCTTTTTAAGTCTGCATGTTTCTTATTAATCTTTTGTAGAGAAAAAAAATCCTCTCTTTCTCTCCACCCCTTTTGAGGCTAACCCTTTAAATTTGGGAGCGATGGGCAGCTGTAGCTTAAGTGATTCCTTAGCACCTGGAGTGCTACTTGTGCTCTCTTCACTTTTGTGAGTACTCCAATTTTTTTGCATGTCACCTTCTTTGTATCTAATAGGGAATGTATTCTGTCAAAAGGGAGAAGAGACGAAGTTAGAAGAACTGAAGAAGAAGAAAACCAGGAAGAACTGAAGTTGTTTAGAAGTGTAAGGCCATTTGAAAGGCATTTCTTGGAGTAAAAAAAGAAGTTTCCTTTTGGTGTTTTGGAGTTGTGATGTTCATGTGGGATGAAAAGAGGAAAAACTAAGGATGAAGTTGTCAGTGATAGCTGCTGAGATTAAGAATCAGCTGAAACTAAGAAATAAGGAAATAATGAGCAGAAAGTGGTGTGAGCTCAAATCAGGGCAACTGTTTGTTTGTTTCAGGGGGAGTGTGGTGATGTCACATTGAATTAACTTAAGTATGCCTCATAAGTAAAGAAAATGAGTGCTGCTGAGAATACAGTCCCTTTCCAGGGCAGTATATAACTTATCTTCAGTACCTTCAACACCTGAAGTCTGAAGAGCTGGGATTTAGTAAGAGGGTAAAAGAAGCAACTGAAATATACAAAATATGAAATGGTTAGGATGGCAGCAGGAAGGGAGGAGAGGAAAACTCAAGAGAAGGACAGATTCAGATGGTTTTAGAGGGTACCAATAAGCTTTTTCATGCGGAAGTGCTGGCCTTTTTAATTCTTTTTTTTTTTTTTTTTTTTTCCCATTTCCTGGTTAATTTGTCTTCTCAATCAAGGTCTCTCTGCCAATAATGTATAATAAAATACATCTTGAGTAAGAGTATCAGCATCTGAGTATGTTTAGCTAATTCTTGTCCTAAACTGTTACATGGTGTTGCAGTGTGCTGTGAAACATGTACCAGAGTCTTCTGGGAGACAGCTGCATTTTAGTGATGGTTACAGAGATGACTATCAACATATTGGGGAGATCTGCACCTTGTGTTTCAGAGTTACATGATAAAATAAATCTTCTTACATCTTTATCACTTCATCAAAAGTACCTCTAATCCAGCTTCTAAACAATCATGAGAAACCCTAAATATCCTTGGTTTGTTTTTCTTTGGTGAGGCCCCAAATCTAAAACTGATTCTCCTTAATAAGGAACCTCTTTCTTGCAGGAAGGTTAATGAATAGTCTGGGACAAGCAGGGTATTTGAGAATCAATAGTAACTAATTTATTACTATTAGAAGTAAAGAACTTGTCACTACAGGAAAAGAGATGCTCTGTGGCACTGTTTAGCACTGCTGCCTCATGCGTGGAGGCCTCAACATATGTACTGTAAAAGCAAGGCACGTTTGATTAATGATGATCCGGCTGAGCTCATCTGATGGCTCTTGAAGCTTACAATCTAACTATTATCTCCTGATTAATGTCGGGCATCAAGTTCACAGCTACTAACTATGACCATCTGTGCCAAACTTTATCTGTGATGTGAGATGCAGGAAGTAGCATTGGTCCTATTTAGATTGTATCAGCCTGCAGTAAGAGTTATACTGAGGTGATTGACTACCATGCAATCATTTTAACAGTTCTTGTTGATATTCTGGGTGGGATGTCTAAAAGTTATGTGCCCAAGTTTGAGCAAGTCACCTAAGGTTCCCTTAATAGTCATGGAAATACAATAGATATCTCCAGAGTGTGATTTTTCTGACCTATTTTAGACACCCCCATCTTGGGATAAGATAAATTGCTCTCTGGAGATTCCTGTTTCTGTCTACTGATAATAAAGGGAACTGAGGGTACCTGCCTCAGACCTTGGGCAGATGGTGCCTAAATTAGAGCAGATGAATCACACCTTTGCCATCATTCAGGAAGAGTAAAACAGGATTAGCCTCTTCATTTGGGTGGCAGGAGGGAAGGAAGGAAAGTAAGAAAGGGGAATTAATGTATCTTCATATACAATGAAAGGGTTCCAATGCTGGCAAATAAAAAGTTGAGTGGTTTATTTCACTTACCCATCTGGTTAAGATTTCCAGATCATCACTAGATTAATCAGAAGATGAAAAGTAAGGAGCGGCCAAGTGTGTAATTAAAGGAATAAAGGTAACAAAAACTCAGAATCTTGCCCAAAGACTCCATTTTCCTTCCAAAGCAACCATCAGTCATGTGAGAAGGGAGCTCATTAAGCTCTCTAATAACCCAAATGGATGATGATTATTTATGCTTACCTGGTGTTCTTTTGTACAAAACTTTCACATTTCTTCAGAAATGAAGGTCAGTATTATTGCCTTCAAATATATAGAGGGAAAAGTTGAAACATAGAGTGGCTATAACATGTCAGAGATTATATGAGTAATAACTACGGATTCCCTGTCATCTCACCTGAACACTATCTATTGCTGCTTTTATACTTTTCTTCTCTCTCCATTTTCAAATGTACAATGTCAACTTGTTCTCATGGATTTTCAAAGTGTGTTTTTTGGAATGACTCCCAAACTTTTTAGAGGCTTACCTATTTTTTTGGTGAAAGCCATGACAGGAATTCAGCTTCTATTGCTGAATTCTGAATTCAGCTGCTAGCTGAAGACAATCTAAGTATAAAATTGAACTGCTCCATTGTGTAGATGGAGAAAACATTTCTGAAAAATTATATTTGAAGGTGTGTATTTGCTGATTTTTATTTATTTTAAGAAATAATTCTACAAGCATTTTATCAAGTTGAGTTCCAAGATGTGTGTTGTTATTCCTTCCTGTTGGCACTGCAGACTGTTCTGTTAACTGAAGACCAAAGCCTGTTCCCACAGACTTAGGTTAAAGCTGTTTTTAAGAGCAAAATAAATTAAAAGTGGTGCATCACAAGTATCAGCAACTCGATGCAGTCAGCACTTGGAATAATTCTTCAGGTAGGTGCTTTTAACAGTCATGCACCCTAAGCTTGCTGTGAGCACAACCAATCAAAATTACACCAAGAAAACTACATACACTTTTCTACCACTCATAACATGATGGTTCACGTGAGACCTGTGTGTGCATGGGCAAGTTTCACTCTCCTAAGAGCACTGTCCTACTGTCTGAACTCAGTTACCATCTATTTGAGGTCAGTGGTCACAAGCATGTTATTATCCTGATTAATTTTGCTTCACAAAAAGACACTGAGTCTGTGGTAGGAAGGCAATAAGAAGCAAAAGAAAATTGAAGTCAGAATATATTGTAGAAATAGAACACTTTAATATGTGATCTCTAAAGCTGAGAAGGCACCAGATCAAGACATGGTGTGTGAGAGCTTGACTTCTGTTGTGCAGCTTGTTCTAGAACATAATAATAATTGAATTTCAAACTCTAACTATGAAATTGTTAAAACTATTAGAAATTTTGGAGGGGAGTCTGTATGAAGTGACACCTACCTGATGATTATTTTGGGGGAGGAGGATTTTTCAGTGGTAGTCAGTGCTCCAGAAATAAAAACTAATGAAATGGCATTTTAAAATCAGAATTTTAAGTGGCTTCTATGAAATCTGACAGACTGAAGAAGAGAAACCTGAGATGGTGTGTGGGCAGCTATGCTACAACAAGGTTTATAAAAGGACTCTTGCAGAGCACCAGTGACTTTGGCTGCATGTACTACAGGCTCAAGTCTGTCAATGAGCAATTACACTGCAAGATGAGCAAGGGCACCAGGGCTTCCAGGTCATCAGAGGATGAAGCTCAGTGGCAATACATGTATGGCCTGAAGTCTTGCTGAGATATTTTGGAAGAACAGATGTCAAACCAAGCAGGTGGGTTTTTTTTTAAGTCAGAAAGGATTCCATTTTTATAGCTCTTGAAGTCCCTGTTGAGTTGCTTTCTAAGCTAACAAACTGATTATCCCCAACTACATTAGCAGAAACAGCATTTTGTGCTCTGATTCCATGAGATCCTGGGTGCCTTTCCACTCCTATTGAAATCATTAAGTATACTCAACTTTTTTTTTTTTTTTTAAAGGCTTAAGCTTTTTATTTTATTTTCTGTTTCATTTTTAGCTGGCATTATCTTCATAGCGAGAATTCTTAAAAACATTGTAGTTTCCCTAGTGATAGTGAGGAAAACTTTTATAAAAGAGTTTGATTTTCATTCTAAATTAAACATCAAAATGAGGAAAAAAAAAAAAGGATCATGTTTTTATTTTTTTAAATAGACAGATGAAAGATTTTGTTATTAATAATTGACATGAAAGCCTTTCGTCTTGAACACTGGTGTATGTAAACCTCAATAAAATCCTAAAAGTGTTTTTGTAGAACAAGAACAGTCACAAAAATCTGAATAAAGCCACCTTTTCAAAGAACATGATGAGAAAGGGAAAACTCTTAGATGTGCAGAGCAACACATTTTACATTCATGCCCTAGTTATTAGGAAGCTTTGAAGTATTCACTGTTATTGAATACAGTGTATACTGTAATTCGTTTAGTGCCTTCATGTGAAGCTAAAAAGTTCTAGCCAAAGTGTTTTGGCTGTTTTTGTGAGCATGCGAATTTGGATGTTGGGATAAAAATGGTGTTGCAGTCTAAATCTCATACAGTCCTTAAGATCTGACTATAGAAATAATCATAGCAAAGCTTACATGAAACTAAAATAATAAACACTTATAATGGGAGTGGGTCAGGAGATAGAGTTCTTTTGTCTTTGGATTATGTTCTTCATTCTTTATTGCAAAGAACATAACAGTTTACAGTGTGAAACTAGTTTCCAGAAGATATTAGAAACTGAAGATCCTGTCTTTCTACAGAATTAAACAAAATCATGTTCTAATCTAGCATAGCTCCATTGAAATACAACTGGTTACCTTTGCTCAGGGCAATCTTAGGGGTAGATTCCAGACCATACCTAGACCATAAATCAATAATGCCTTAATCTCAGCAAGATACAAAACAGACGGTATCTCTTAAAGAATTTGTTCTTGATTAGTCATTGCCATCTTCCTGAGAAGTAGGGATGTTGCACTATCGTAGCTGAGAAAGCAACAGTAAGAAACTCATTACTGACTCAATCCTCCTGCTTCATGTTCAGAAGACCCCTGTAAAACTACTCACTGGAAATTGGTAAGCATTGATTAACTGCCCATTAGATGAACAGTAATTTGAGTTAGGGTCTACCCTTATCTGAGAGCTTGCTTCTTCAAACCCATTTCCGTACTATCCTCTAACATATCCCAGCCGTGATCTGCTCCAAGAGCTGACAACAGTATTGCTCTCTTTCTATTCATCCCTTTATCTCTGCAGAAACCTGCTCCCTGTCAGGTGTTACAGTGCTTGCCAATACACAACTGATGTACTTGTGTGGATGCACTTTCTGATGTGCTGAGATTATTGCATGTATTTTTTCTGAGGCACTGAGCAAGTGTCATAAGATAAAAACTCTGCTGATTTTTGCCTGATTCTACCTGGTGTCCCCAGGTAGGAATGTGTGCAGCCCATAACAAGCCCTTTGGGTCTACCAGTCATATGGTGTCTGTTTTATTAGGTTTCTTTCCTCCAGATTGTGTATAAATATTGGATATCAGTCTCTGTGTACTGCACTGTAAGTGGTTCCTATGAAAGTGACCATAATGGAGCAATCATTGAATTCAGGAGAACTGCCAGGAGCAGTAGGTTAACTCACAACGGAGATATTATTCCTAAACACAGGATGATCATTCAGTGACTTGCATTGTTTTTGATCTTCCTAAATGTCTCCCATTTCCTAACTTCCCTCCTGCAGAGAGCAAAGAAGTTCCTTTCCATCAGTTATCTTCTGTCTCAAGTAGTGTAGAGGAAACCCAGGTCTCTTTACTCCTAGACAACAACATACAAAGCTTGGCTTATAGTTTATTTTACCAGAAGTCATTGCTGCCATGTTCAAGCTGCCATGATAGAAATGGCAATGCGTTGTTCCTTTGCTCTGAGATTTGCCTGATTTATTCAAAATAGTGAACAGACAGCTGTATTGTACGGTCCAGCAAGAGATCATTTTGTTTGTTAGTTTCTTTGATTTTTTTTTTTTTTCAGTTGGTTTATATCTAGATCCTTTTAGACTTAATAAAATAACTTCAAAGTCACTTCCTAGTTATTTCCCTAGTTATTCATAGTCATTTCTCAGGCAATGCTTCTGATTTGTTTCAAGCCTGGAGGGGAAGAAAGAGACCCTTCAGCTTTGTTAATTCATATTTTTTCTGGGAAAGGGGAATACTTTTTTTTTTTTTTTCTCTCCTTGTCTGTGGCCTTAAACATACTAAGCAAAATGAAATGTATTTTTAAAGGTGACTGATTGTAGTAAGTAGCTGAAACAACCATATCTCTTTTCAAAAGCATTTAAAAGGAGGGGAAGAAGTAGGGAGATTTCAGCAAATGTAGCAGTCAACACTCATCTGATCATTGTCAAACACAGTTCTAACTTGTGGGAGATCTTGCCAAAAGAAGGAAACTTGGGTGGCTCTTTAGATATGGAAGAGGTAATCAGCTCTATATGGCTATTCATCTCTTTTCGTTTGTAGACAATGTGTGTCTTCCAGATGGCAAATATTCTTAGTTCCTATTTTTGTCTTATTTCAAATGAGATTTAAAGATCCCAGAGGAAACATGTTCATTTTCCATTATGCCAGTTTAAAGCCTCTAATGAAGTTTGAGAGTAGAATCTAGCCCATAAAATATAGTTCTGTGTCTATGATACATATTACACAAATCCCCAAGGAACTTCAATAAATACACTTGTTGAACTACTGTTAACACTAAAATATGCTGTTGGGCCCTTTGGTTTTTTCTGTACTAAGAGGTTTCTGAGAATTGTTGTTTACATCAGCACTTGTACAAATGGGAAATCAAGTCATTAATTTATAAAATGGCATCTAGAAGTCTTAATTTCTGGTTGGTCTAGTTCCCTCTGGATTGTCCATGTCATCCAGCACCACAGCTTTTGAGCATAATGAAACTTAAGTAGGTTAACATCCCACAATTCAGCACAGATTTCAGAGAGGTTTCCACGCTGCTGAATTCTCAACCAAGACTGGAGAATTAAAATGCTTCCTTCTTAAATATCTTTCAAGCACACCTGAAAAATCAAAACTCTACCAGGTAAATTTGAGTAGTTCATAATACTGGCTCTAGATTCCCTTTTGCAGACTGAGTGCAGAGACTCCAGTTAAACACAAGATTTCTACCACTGCTGATAATGGAGGAGGACCACTAGCTCAGACACAGAGTCAGGGGAAGAGGGTTGGGGAGGCTGCCTATGCTGATCCCTTTTAGTTTTGCATCACATTCAAGTGTCTTCCATTCCTCTTGTACTCGTGCCTTTTCTCTCCAGCTCCCTGATGGAGTAAGGGCATAGCAGTGTTTTTTCAGCTTGTTCCTACTTCTGTGTTGTGTTTTTTATGTTCTGATTTTTGTTGTGTGGGTTTTTTGTTTGTTTCTTTCTGTTTTAAACCCAGATTCTACTACTCAGCTTTAGCATGGGCTATCAGTCATTCCCAGATAGTCAAATCAGGACTCAGGTGGAAGGCAACAAGTGCCAGCCCCTCTGAACCAGAAAATTTCACAAGCACCTCCCTCCTGAGGGGTGAAAGCACTCTTGGACATCTCTGCTCAAAGGAGATAACCTCAAAACAGCATGTTTGCTCTTCTCAGCAACATCTCAAGCAAGAATTGAGAGTCAGGAAGTTGACCAGCAGTGAAGTTAAGTGGTGGGCAGCACATGCTTATACCCTGCTCCTGAGGAGCCATAGCCACTTTTTCATGTGTGCAAAGTAGAGATGCCATGCTCTACATCTGGATGGTCAATGGGAAAAGCTGAGCCTCCTGCAGAGCTGGCATCTGCCCCAGGAGAGCAAGGCAGCCAGCACTGTGCCCAAGCAGTGGCAGTGCCTCTCTCCTCTCTCTTTCAGTGGGGCAAATACTGGTCCCTGTTGGACTAGGACTACTAGGTGCATCGTGCTAGGAACTGAGCAGAGGAGATGCACTTCTTCAGTCCTAATTGGAAGTGGTGGTCGAGAGCTGCAGAGGGCAAGATAGGTCATGAAACAGAAGATGTGGTAGCCCAAACTTATGAGTTAACTGTAGGCAAGTGAAGGGGCAGGCTTAGGCTTTCTCTGTGATAGCACGCTCTGATGCTACCTCTCCTAACAGGCAGACTTATTGTATTACAGTTATGTTCCAAAGTCATCTCCTGATGAAGCAGTAACCTCTTTTCCCCTTTTCCCCTCTGGCATTTCCAAATATGAGGATTTTTTTTTTTTTTTTAAAATCTTAGATGTATGACCCTGGAACTGTGTACATTACAAATCTTTCTGAGACTGAAGTCCTCAAGGATACCAGCTGCTATGTCTGCATTAGCAAGTAGCAGCATGTAACAGGAGCAGATCTGCTGTGTGAAACGGCTTGTGCTGAGGACCTCCACACTCCAAGCCTTGGGGATACAAAGGTGGAGGAGAACTCTCACTAGCCCTAGCCTGGTCCTGTGAGAAGAACACATTATGAACCCCATTATGGTCTCAAAGATTTACTTCTAGAAGGGTCCAAATGAAAGCAGTAATGAAGATGCAGCCTCACTTTCTATTCAGTATTTTGATCCTCCTGTATATTGACAATATTTTCTGAACTACACAATTCTCTGGCATAGTTCTGCAAAAATTTCAACAGCCACCTTTATTGTGTGTTAGGCTATTGAATGAAAATAAAGTTTGTTGCAGGATCAACCATTGAGAAAGTGTTTTCAAACATCCCTTTTGCTTGGCAGTTAACCTTGCCAACACTACCAACTCTTGTATTTTAGCTAGTTCATGGGTAATACTAGCTGCATAGCTATTAACTATGCAATTCTAATCCCCATCCTCTCCATTTAACTAGAAATGCCATGTATAACACAAAATCCAGTGCTTTGCTCAATACCAAATAGATTAGATCTGCTGTGTTGCTCTTGTCTAGAAAAACATATCAAAGAAGGATGTCTAGTTTGTCAACTCTTACCTTTAGCAAAACTGTGTTGCATCTTATCTTACTCTCTACTTATGCCACTATTTTCTGCACTTCTCTTGTCAAAATTCTTCAGATGTCGTTTCTGACACTTTATGTACTAGTAAGTCCAGATGATTCAGTAAGAGAAAAACTTGTTCACTTCTTCTCCAGTCCTTAAATACAGGGTATGATACTAAAGTTGCTAATGATGTACCATGCTACCTGAACTTAGATATCTTTTAAACTTGGTATTTCACATCCTTGCTCCTTTTGTAATACTAGGGCAGACATTAGCTGCAGTGTTGACATAAGTGCATTAAGTTCCTTTGTTTTTCTCCTGCTTCAGCTCTATATAAGCCTACCACCTTTTATTGTTTGTTTGTTATCCTGCCTTTGACAGTAGGTTTGACAACAGGACTTTTGTTGAAAGCCAAAGTTTAGCTTATGAAAAATAAGCTTCTTCATTTCTTGAAAGATTTCTATTTCTTTCTAGTAATCTTTAAAACACTGTTACTAATCCAATTGTGCTCAGAGCCCTTCTCTGTAATTCTTCTCTTGTGCAAAATACAAATTCTATCTAATTTGTGTGCTTCTTGGGCTACAAGTACAGAAAGAATAGTCCCTCTGTAATTTCTCACCTTTCCAGTCCAACTGATCTTGCTAACTAGTTCATCAAGTGTCTCAGTCTCAAAGCCAGCAACCATACTCCTGGATCAGGGAGGGAGCAGTATTTGATGTTTCTTCCATTCAGTTTAGGTTTAACTGGGTTATTATCACCCAAGCCACAATTATTTTCTAAAAGGTTTTGTAATTTATATAAAGTATAAATAGCATCACCTGCTGTTAGTTTTAGGGAATTTCTGACCCTCCAAGGTCTTCTGGAACTTTTTATAATTAGTATAGTTTAAATTAATCAGCACAATTTTATATCTTTTGAGGAAAACTACAAGGTGCAGTATGCCCTCAGAACCAACTTTTGTTTCTTTTCTATCTATAATCTGAGTGTTTTTGTGACCTAAAATGGCTTCCTGTTACTGGAGCAAATTTGGATAGATGCATCCATAGGCAATAAAATAACCCAAACAAAACAAGTTGTTCTGTTGTTAAAGAACAAATTATATTTAAAACTTTCATGTGTTTTGGAGGCCTGCAAAGTGAACCTAATAGGGGAAAAACATGCAAACCTGTTGAAAGCTGAAAACTATTTTCATTTCATTTGTGACCTGACAAGGAAAACAAAAGCTAATTGGACTCCGATATTTGCAGCAGTCTACACAGAAACATGGAAAAAAATAGCTCTGAAAAAATCATATGCATATATAATAAACTATATTTCATTCAATCTATAAAAAGTGATTGAGACATACATTTAGACATAGTTGAGCAAGATAATTTGTTCCACTTTGAACAGTACATGTCAAGTAACTATTAAAATAAAAAAAGATTAGTTTCTTAAAGGAGCCCTGAGACAATCTGAGAGAGTGAAATGGAAAACCAAAGTGCCTAAGTCTCCTAGGCATGTTCTAGATTCACAGTTTTAATATCTACATATGTCCTATGACCTCTGATTTCCCTTTGAACCTCAAAGATGCACTAACACTAAGTGAAACAGAGCATCTGTTCAGCTCAGAGTGATACAATCATCATCTTTTCTTGCTCCTGAATTGTTGAAAAGAGCATATTCCAAAAACTGATTGCAACCACAAGCTGACTACAGAGAAACTAGAAGGTAGTGGCTTGGTAAAATGCAAACAAGTAGAGCTTTATTGTTATTTATACTGATTCTTATCCTGTCTTTTATTATTATTATTATTGCATAGAGAGAGAGCAAGTTAAAAAATATGGTAGGAAGTTATTGTATTGGCAGTGGTATATATATTTTCTAAAACAAACGATTTAAAGGCCCATTAAACATCTCTCATTCTTCACACAATATCACAATGCTGCTATCGGCTTTTTAAAAGCCTGATTTACAACAGAAGGTGCAGGATGAAATAAAAATGTGAGAAGCATCTGATTAGGGCACTTGCAAACATCCCCTCTGCCAAAGAGGTTTTTTTTAATCTATAGGTAATGGAGAAAGCTACATTGTCTGCATCTTCTTCCAGTGGCATTATTCTTATTCTGACTAGGCTCAAGCTAGAAATATAGGTCTGTTGTATTGTTTTCCTGTGATTACTATATGAATAATTCTTGCTGCAGATTTGCTCTCATCATTTCACAGATAATATTGGCAGAGATCTTATTTATGATGCAGGAAGACAGTGTATATGTGTGTATATATTCCATTTCTATCTATTTATCTGTGACCCAAGTGACTGGTGATAGCAATATTATAGTAGCTGAACAGTGGCAGGTATTTATTTGTGAGTCTGGAATAAACTAATTTTAAGTGATCCTGAATTTGTTCTCTGTGGAAGCAGAATAAAAAAGACCATCACAGCAGGCTATTATCAACTTTGCTGGTGGCAGTCTCAGGTTAACACTATTAAGAATTGAAAGGTTTCACTAGTGTGGTACCAGCAGGATAATTATTTAGGGTCTGGAAACAGGTGAGTTAGAAGGTATGAGACATCAGGGAGGTGTTTGTAGGTACCTGTATCTTTACTTTAGTACAAGGACTGTGATTGCATACACCAGGAAGGCAGGGTATCCTCTGTGGTCTTGCTGACTCAACTGGAAGCCAAAATAAGCTCAGCACTTCAGAAGATCAAGGCCATAACAAATAGCAGGCATGGTTTAAGGGCATGCTAACATCACCCACCAGTAGGTTAGTCAGGTAGTGTCTCCAGACTTTTCTCTGACCATGGGAGGGTATATTTGCAGTACAAGTGAAGCCCAGATGATCCCCAGGTTTGAGACCTGAATTGCATCCTGTTGACTTTGTTAAAACCAGATTTGAGTGCTCTTTTGCTCTGAGATGTTCTGAAAATTGCTGTGCCCTCAAGGGTCAGCACAGTGAGGTGCCTATATGCAATGTAAATATACTTGAAAGGCTAGATTTAGCCTTGCTGAGACAAGGATAGCCTGGATCTTGGGCCATAACTGCTTTTGAATTTTCTGATCCCCTCCATGCTGTGGGAATCCCAGCCTCAGCAGCAGCCAGCTCCTGCTTCACGAGCTGTCAGATGGCTGCTCAAGCACTAGAAAAATTAAAGTCTCTGTAGAGTTTTATTTATTGTTAAGAAGTACCTTAAAATTAGCCTGGCTACAACTATGCAAAACACAATGAAATGTTAACACTATTAATTGCTTTCAAAAAAAAGCTAGGAACTAGGGAAGAGGGGCTGGCAGCAATCACTGGGAGCTGTCAGTTGTTAAAAGAGAAGTGCAGCACAACAGTGAAATTCCCTCCACCCTGCTGTATTCTTGCAACTTCAAGAAATTTGGCTTGCTGTTCTCCTGGTGTAGGAAGCCACCCTGATACCGAAGCACTGGCAGGGTTGAGGAGATATCCACAAAGTTATTCAGAGATATTCATATTGGTTTTGCTCCAGGGTATTTAATTGAATGAACAGATTTGTTGTATTTCTTTGGGTTGGGAAGTGTCTGTAGAGGCAGGTCCTGATAAGGTCACTACCACAACACATAGGAGGGACTTCTGAGGTGATCTGGAGCATGCAGTTAAGTTCCTGACACAAATGTTCTCCCCTTCTTCCTCACTTTGTTTCCTAACTGTAGCTGACAGTTATCAGCTGACTGGTTAAAAATAGGGTTTTGCTCTTCATTACCTTATGGGGTAGTGTCAGTATCTCAAGAAGTCCTGACCTGCTCATCATGCCCCTTGGTCCTGCTCTCCACCCCCCATCTGTCACCCTACTCCTCCTGGCCCAGACTGCCCTTGGCTTGCACTGCTACAAGTGATCATGAGTCTGCAGTGGAAGATGGATGAATTCACCAATCCGGGTTAAAAAACAGCCAAACAAACAACTTTAAAAGAACTTTTAAATTTGATTGTAAACAGATATCCTGAAGAAAATAAAAGGAAATAGAATTTGATGCTGTTCATGACAGTCCAAATTCAGCCATTAAAGCAGTCTAAAGTGCATTGATTGCTAAGATTAATTGGCTTAATGTTTTTTCTTTCCTGATTTCCTCCCCTCTCCCTGAATTTCAATAATGGTTCTATTTGTGGCCACACAAAAGATTTTAGACCAACACTTATTTTAGAATTCCTGCAGGCATATAGTGTAAGTTTAGGTAATGATGTTCTCTCCCTCTTCACCATTCCCCTTGTGCTTTTGACCAGCTCAGTGCTTTTTCTAGTGTTACAACTTTTGCTTTTTCCTTTTCTGAATCAATATAATTCAAGGAAGAGATCTTCTTGCCATCTCTCATTCTAGGATGTCTTGCTGTCAGGAGTTTATATCCAATATTTATCTTCAATGCTTTTGTCTTAATGTGATCCCATTACTTACAGAGATAATCCAAGCAGTCATTTTCTCTTTATTATTACTAGGAATAGGAGAATTTCAGTGATATTAGTAATGCTAGTCCTAGTTCAGGACTTCACTGTGCTAGGGTACACAGGACAGCATACAAGAAGTGGGTTTTTCATTTTGTTTCTTTTTTACTGCTGTGTCCTTACAGATACTGCAAAACTATGGTCAGTCCTATGTTACCTTCTTCAAGGCAAGAGATAAAAACAAAGTGGGAAGGCATAGAAGGGTCTATTCAAAGCCGAAGTGTTTTTTTTTTTTTTTTTTTAAGAATCTTTAATTTTTTTTTTTTTTTTTTAAGTGGCCCATTTTGCAACTGTATTGTTCAGAGATACTTGGCCACCCCTGGATTTCAGTTCTTAATTTAATGAAATCACCCAAAGGTCAGGTCTCTAATGAGGCTGCAGTGACTTTTGAACAGTCATGCTACTCACAGGGACAACAGTAATGAATGTCCTGAAAAGGGACTTCAAGTATCCATTCACTCCTGATTTAACAACCACTTCTGTCCCTTGAAAAACTGTAACTGGTGTGTAACGTTAGCACTGTGTCAATGCTTTATTTAAAGTAAGCATTGTGCATGTAAGTACTGTATGATAGCTTTCAGACAGCCAAATAGCTTTTTTTTTCTTTTTTACTAAGTTAGTTCATATTTCCAGAGCCATTAACAAAGCAAGAAGAATGGTCATATTCTTATATCAGAGCATAATTATGACTACCAGCTAACGGTCTAACTTATCTTGCTGTCCCTGGTAGGTGACTACAAGGATTATTCTTATCATTTGGAATATATTTGATTATAACCCAGAATATTTGAAATTTCACTTAAATGTTCTTCCTTTGTGCAGTGTTAACAAGAAGTGGTGCTGTTTCCAGATTTTTAACAATTTTTCATCTGACTGTTAGTCTATATTGAGTCTCTAGATATTTCTATGTGTTTACTTCACCATTACTTTTAGTGGAAAGTTGGGGGGAAATCTTATTTCAGAAATTTGCCACATCTCTTATGAAAGTTAAGTGCAAAGTGCTGAGCTTTGGTCTTTTTATATACTGTAATCCAATTGATACATATAATATGAATTAAACAGTGAGACAATTTACCTATACAGACTTCACCTGTGATCTCTATCGTAGCAAAAGATGATAATAATCTGTGTTAATGTATTCTATATTCTGAGGTTTGCCTTGAGAATTGATAAATTTGTAGGGATTTAGGCACTAGAGTGCCTCTGAAAAGCTTGCCCTTTTGTTGTCTTTCTAACAATCTAATTTTTAATATCCTACATGTTACGGGAAATAAACTGAATAATCTATAAAAGTATCTTTAATCGTTATCGTATCACCACGGGGATCATAAAAAAAAGAGCATGAAAATGGAAAAGAATACAAGTTATAACACTTGTACCTATGTGTCTGAATTCTGTCTAACTACACAATCAGACCTTGGATTTCCTATATATCAGACTCCATCTGGATTGTATTGCCAGTGAAGTTTCTTGTGAATTTGAAGTGAAAGAGGACAGAAGTGGGAGAGATGTGGAATTCTACTTTTCTATAGCATAATTCTAACAACACATTGAAAAATCTGGAGCAAACTCCCATGCTATTCTTTCATAACGTTTGTAGACATTTCTTGTGATCCAAGAGTCTGAAACTCTTCACAGGAATAATCCTCTGGTGTTAAATAGGGGATGTACTGGACAGCAGCATGTAATCTATCATATTCTAGCTGTTTGTAGGCACTATTACTGACTTCCTACATTTCTCTCGGATTGGAGAAGTGGAACACTATTCTGCTAGCACTGCAGCCTATAGGTTGACTTGGTCCTAGTCCCAGGCTCTAGTATTAGAGAGGTGCTTTACTTCATTAATACTGATGTCATCATACTACCTATGTGTATCTAAACATTTTTAAGTTTTGGAACTGGAGCTTTTTCCAGCAAGCAAATACCAGTCTGTTTGTTCTTATCACACATGGCATTACATTGAAAATATCACATTTGTTCCTTTAGTGTTATTGTCTTTGTACCCCTGCATCAAGAATCATAATCCCTGAAGATGATGAGGAAGATTATAAGTATATTGTAGTGTCCCCTGTAGGGGGACAGACCTGGTCTGCTTTAAGTCTACCATCAGATACATACATCTGCATTCACAATCAGGTGAAATAGGCTACAACCTATGTCAAATTCTAAGGCATGTCAGAAGTATGCAGGACATGTGCTCGCAAGTCTTTACTCCACCACTGGCTCTCTCAGTGTAGGCCCTACTTGTCTTCCGTGTAATTGGTAATTTTTCTAGATCAATGTCTTGGCATATTATCTTTTTCCATAAGATAAAAAGCCTGTGTTAGAAATAGTGATTTCTCACAGAGCCAGGGTCCTGAAAACAAGGACACACTTAACAGTCCTTGAATCCTTGAATTGTCTCCGGCTTTGAAGATCTGTGGGGTTTGGTTTTGTTTATTTAAAAAAAATAGGAAGACAAGTTGCTCATAATATAGGCAGCTAGCAACTGAGTCTGTGGTTATAATGGTACTACTGGCTATGACTTATGCTGCCACTTCAAAGTCCTCCTTTTATGTTGAACCTCTAGATACTTACAGTCAGTGTGGAATTGCTGCTCTGTGTTCCTCCTCCATCTGGGCACAGCTGGAAATCCTCTGTTACAGCCAGAGGACCTAAACATTTTTGAGTCAGCTCTTTGTAGCCTAGCCTGCTGAAACAGGGGGAAAGCACTCCTGCCAAACTGCAGTAGTACCTTGATATAACTTCTCCCTGCAGTGACTGAACAAACCGTGAGATGCAGCTGTTCTCCTTAATGTGCTGTTATCAGTCCGTATAATGCTGAAGTGCTGAGGTTTAAACCCCCA
>NW_008589789.1:0-3166 GCF_000691845.1 Merops nubicus
TGCTCACTCCAACCCCACAGGCTTTGCCACGGATGGCTCAGGGACCATTCACAGCCGGGATAAACAGTCAGGCACCCTGGATAAACTAGCAGAAACAGGACTGAACACCCAGTCTGACCAAATCTGCACCACGAGCAAATCAGTCCCAGCATAAGGACACACAGCCCCACGCTGGGAGCAGTGGGGTGGCTGCATGAGCCACGGCTCCCCCAGGTCACCCCACCTGCAGGGGCTGCCCCCTTCCTTCCTTACTTCAGCACCTCCTCTCGACACTGCTTCTGCGGGGCGAAGCAGGCGATCGCCCACACCTTGATCTCGATGCCGTTGTAGAACTGCTTCCCTCGCATGTCCCACACGCCCTGGTTGGGAGTGGCAATGGCCCGGTTCTGCAAGGCAAAGGGAGGGTCAGGGCAGGGCAGCCAGGGAGCTCTGGCACACACCACAGCTCAGCTCCCACCCCACACCGACACCGGAGCTGGAGCTGGCTCCTGGCACTGCCAGGGGGAGCCTTGGCGGGCAGCTCACAACCTCAGCTCCCCCGAACGGATGGAAAATTCACCTCAGCATCCCTCCCACCTCCAGCTCAGCTTTTTTCCACTGAATGACTCTTGGCTACTCATTTCAGAAGATATATTGAAAAAAAAACAAACCCAAAAGCCCAGCCCCAAGGCACTCTGATAAAATATTGCAGCTCTAACCCGGAAGCCTGCAGGTGGCACACGCCTGGCTCCCCCTTTGCCCCAGCCCAGGAGCTGGGCAGCACAGCCCCACTCACCCGCCCTCCGTACTGCAGGATGGGCGCCGGCAGGACCCTCCCCGTCACCTCCGTCATGTCGTCCTTCACCTTGATCCCAAACTCCTGGATGTAGGGATCCAGGTTGTAGCTGGCGTTCTTCATCTGCAGAGGGAAGGAAGGGCCGTGGGAGACTGAGACCAGCTGCTGCACCCCACAGAGCTCCAGCTGGCCAGGGAAGGCGGGCACCTGAGGCCCTGTTCTCTGCAGAGCTCTCCATAAGGACAGGACAAGCACTTGAACACAAAGCACCAAACCCTGCCCTCCAAACTGACCCACAAGGGACCCAATTTCTGAACACCCTGACTAATGCAACTGAGAGCAGAATCTGATCCTGAGATTTAGGCTTTAATGGGAAGGTTCAGACTGGGAATAGACTTATCAAAAGTCCCAGAACAAATAGCATGTCCCCAGCTCTGAGAGCCCAGAGACATCGGTTTGGGTAACAATGACACCATTAATCAGCTCCTGCCCAGCCACTGGCAGAGCTGGGCTCACCTCAGGCTGCCCTGCAGATGGAGTTCCCACACTGCAGACCCACAACACACAGTCCCCACATACACCCAGAGCCAGGGTCATTCCTCCAATTTGTTTGCCTGCTTTTAGTTTCAGATCCTGTTGGGGCAGGTTCCATCAGCTTGAGGACCTGAGTCTGCTGCACACGAGTTTCCACGGTCACCTGGAGCTGGGCTCCTCTGTGCAGGTGTCCATGACACATGCAGGCACCTCTGACCGGGGATGCAGTGAGAAGAGGGCATCAACCCAAGCCATTAGCCCCACCAGCACCTTCCAAGCAGGTCACAGCTCCACAGGAACAGGACCTCAACAAAGTCCATCACTGACACGACACCATAACCTGCCATCAGAGCCACAGCCCCAACACCGTCCCTCCCAGGGACTCCTGCCACGTACCAGGCGACTGATCTCCTCCTGCCTGTCTGGGGCAGACCTGGCTGTTGCTTTTATCATGGTCGACGTTTGATTGTCTGTGAGCTTCTTGATGCACCGCTGGCCTGCCACGATGTTGCACACCTGCAAGGCACAGGAGACAGCAGCCACACGTTGGGGACAGCGAGACATGCACCTGCCACCAAAGGCCCCTCGCCTCCGCTCTGCACGGTGCCCAAACACTGGGTGCCCAGCACTGCAGAGCTGACACTCACCTCCAAGGGCAGGTACGTGTGCTTCTGCTCCTGGCCAACCTGGAGACAGGGTAGGTGGGGGTATTTCAGCTGCAGGTTGTATTTCTGCTTAAAGTACTGAGCCACTGTGCACTCCACTGTCTGACCACTCTCCAGCTGCAGGGGAAACCTGGCAGAGGCAGGACACGAAGGATGCACCTACTGAAAACAGGCACTTCCACACCTCAGGCACTACTTACTCTGGCTGGGAAGGGTAAGATACCAGCTGACTCTTAGCTTACCAAGCTACCAGCAAACAAAACAAAAAGCACAATGGTGGTATTTTCAGAAATAGAGTCAGCAATATTCTGACCCCAGCGTGGGACTGAGGTCCCTAAATAAAGCCCTCCTCACTAATCCAGCTAATCAGGACAAATGTTTATTGCAGGACATGCCACACATGCCACTGCCAGGTACATAAATACAGCACACTGGCACTCAGGAGGACTTCTGTGCTTGGTGCCCTCCTTTGGAGCTGAGTTGAGCTCCAGGGAAAGGTTTAGAGGCAATGAAGAATTGACTCAACATTCCTTATGGAGCCAAAATCAGAGAGCAGAGCCAGCCTGAACGCCCTGGCGAGGCGTCACTCCTCCCGTGCTCACCAAGCCCCAGGGCTGGGACCCAGGGATGCAGCAGCACAGGGAAGCAGGGTGCCCGTGGTGACAGCACATGAACCCCAGTGGGACACCTGGAGATGGGGCTGGGGTGAGGGAGGTGCCCCCGGCCTTGGCGAGGGCTCTGCAGCCTGGCAGCAGCAGCCTCAGCGGGCACTGCTGGTTTGGAATCGGGCAAGAACTGGGAGGAAAGATTTTCTGCCAGCGCTTGGGATTGTACAGCACCCACCAAAATTTCTTGGTTTTTTGCTGTTGGGAAAATTTCTGGTAATGCTGCAGAAACCTGGGGAGCAGACAGCCTGCAAACCAGTCCCCCACCTCCCTCCAGCACCACTCAGAGAACACCCATCAGAGAGCACCAGCACAGCCCCTCAGCCCCTTCTGCCCCAGCATCGTCCCCTCAAGGAGGTCTGGAGGGTCCCCCTGCTCTTAAGCCTTTGCCTTAAACCCTGTTTTGCTTCCAAGTCTCCCTGGGAGCACTTCCCAGGGCAAAGCCCAGCAACAACCCAGGGAACACCCATGGGCTGTGGCACCCGACAGCCTGGTGCTGAGGCACCTCCGTGGTGCTGCAGCCCTGG
>NW_008589789.1:3180-3402 GCF_000691845.1 Merops nubicus
CAACACGGCCCCCCATCACAGAGGGGTGCCCAGGCCCAGCCTGCTCCCAGCCACACGCAAATAGTTCCAAGGCAGGGAATTGCTTTATCCCCTGACAGAGCTTCTGCTTTGACAGTGTCTATTTTAAGCAAGAAGAAAACCAAACAGGGAGGTAAGAACTAGGACAATTCCTGGCGTGCCAGCGCCCGGGCGCTGCGGCGTCGCCTGCCAGACAGAGCATCC
>NW_008589789.1:3496-3775 GCF_000691845.1 Merops nubicus
CGGGACGCGCTGGAGCCCAGACACCGCCTCTCCTCTCCTCTCCCCGTGGCAGGGGCAGGCTCTCCCCACAGACACCAGCAGCTGCTCAAAGGGAGCACAGCTCAGATTTTTCCAAGGGCATCTTCCCACCCGCCTTACGTCTGGTGGCTGGCCGGCCGCCTGGTGACGTTGCACACGCGGTATTTCCTCTTCATCTGCCCGCAGTGGGTCACCTCCACTTTCAGACCTGGTGCGAGACAGGGAGACACGGTGGGGTCACTGGTAAAGGCGGGAGTGACT
>NW_008589789.1:3892-4125 GCF_000691845.1 Merops nubicus
CCCCCCCCTCGCTGATGGGGCGGGGTTGGGGACCAGCCACGGCCGGTGTCTGGGACAGCACCTGGCTGGGGAGGGGTCCCCAGCGCTCCCCAGGGGCTCTACCTTTGATCTCCTTGGTGAAACGCACTCTCTGCGAGTCCGTCAGGGGCTTGGGCTGCTCGTCGATGTTCCGGATGTCCAGCACCTCGCACATGAACTCGATTACAGGCTGGGCTTTGTAGAAGGCGGTGGCC
>NW_008589790.1:0-506 GCF_000691845.1 Merops nubicus
GCCAGGCTGCTGGTGGCTCCTTGGCCATCAGTCACATCACAAGGAGTGTTCCCATCCACCCCAGTTTCTCCAGGAAGCTGCTGTGGGCAGTGATGTCAGAAGTTTAACTAAAGTCGTGCCACATCCCCAGCCTGCTCCTCAGCCACTAATGAGGGTGTGGAGATGCCCCGAGGGGGGAACCCCTCTGCTGGGAGCCCAGCAGGAGAGAGTTGGGCTGGGGCAGCTGAGAGGAAAAGGGCCTGGCAGGGGTCTGGTAGAAATCTGGGGAGAGACTTTAGAGCAGGAGCTGTTGGGACAGGACAAGGGGGAACGGGTTGAAACTCAAAGAGATGTAGAGGAGAGATCCCTTCCCCTGGCAAGTCCCTTCTGCTCCCCCAGCCTCGTGACATCCTGTGTGGAGCTGCTGATGAGGTCCTGGCCGTGCTGAAGAACGAGAAGCTGCGTGACAAGGAGAGGAGGAAGGAGGTGGAGCTGCTGCTGGGCCAGACCGACGACACCCGCTACCA
>NW_008589791.1:0-259 GCF_000691845.1 Merops nubicus
CTGCACTTTAAAACAAAAGCTATGACAGTTCTGTACTCTATTAGCGCTGTTAGATACTGTGTAATGTAGTAAGTAATTAAAAGCTAAAACTACGGTACTGTAACAATCCTAATCAGACTCCAATTCCAGTAGCAATAGAAGTATATTAATTTTTTAATACAGTGAAAGTACCTCAGCATTATCCTAGAAGAGCCACATGCTGCTCACTCCAAGAACAACCAAAGACATTCTCTTTTTCTGATGGCAAAGGGGAGCTGAA
>NW_008589792.1:0-1127 GCF_000691845.1 Merops nubicus
CGAATGCCTGGGAAGAAGGAGGATGAGGATGGAGGGTGTGGGGGCAGGAGGGGAAGGGCAGCCCCCGAGAAAGGCGAGTGGCACATGAAAGGTCTGGTCCCTCTAACGCCGCTGTGCTGAGGAGGAGCCCCCGTTTAGCTGAGCAAAGGCAGCTCTCACTGAGCAGTGGCCCTATAAAGAGGTGGGTGGCCCTGGAAGGCAGCCCAGGCAAATACAAGGGGATTAGACAAGAGGAAGGTGTGAGCAGAGGGACGGCGGGAGGAGGATGCTCAGGGAAAGCTGTTAGCAGGGGCACAACGAGCTGCCCTGAGCAGGGAGGGGGCAGTGAGGCAGAGCTGGGTGAGGGAAGCTCATTGTCACCTTTTTTTGGGGCGAATCCAGACAGACCCTATGTCAGAGGAGCCGAGAGGGGCCGGGATCAGTGCTGAGGCTGCCCCAAGATGGCACAAGCTCACCCTAACGTGTCCCTGGCACACACAGCCGTGCACACACGTGTCCCAGCCGTGCATATCCACATCCCAGCCACGTAGATGCATGTTCCAGCCACGCACACCCGTGTCCCAGGACGGGGTCGTGCAGGGACTCATTCCCTCACCCTTCACGAGCCCCGAGAGCCACAGAGCATGCACAAACCGCTCCCGCTCGCTCGCATCGTTAAGTGGGTATTGATTTATTAGGCTGTAATTTAAGGCAGAACGTTTTAAAATGAACTCACACACCAAGCCCAGGCACGAGAATAAACAAGCCCTGATTTATTTGCTGCCCGTCTCTCAGCAGATGCCTGGCCAGGCCGACAGCACCACAGGGTAAGAGGGGACGGGGGACAGGGAACTGCTGGGGCTGGGTCCTGGCATGGGAGGACCAGGAGGGGAGCAGCCCCCTTGCCCCCTGAGCACCCCACTATGAGGGATGGGGAGAAGCCCTGTGAGCACCCTGCACCCTGCAGCAGCCCCGTGCAACGTCCCCCAGGCCCCCACACTGGGGTGGGGAAGGTGGCAGCGAGGGCATGAGCAGAGCTGCCAGGATCCAGGCTCAGCATCCCATGGGACAGCAGAATGCCCTGGACAGGTGGCTGCCTGAGCATCATGCTGGGACCAGTGAGACCCCACTGGCAGTACCAGAACCAG
>NW_008589793.1:0-1020 GCF_000691845.1 Merops nubicus
GCTAGATGAGGACTAGTCAAGTTGAGGGAAATATAAAGTTGGCAGTAGATTTTTGATGATCTGTTTTGGTATTTCAAACTGTTGGAATATGGGTATTTTACATGGAGCGAGTAAATGAAGCTATATTGTTTGACACTGCCCCTTCAGAGCAGAGTTGTGTCGAAGTTGTGACTGATTTTTGTTTCTAGCACTTGTAATTGTAGAATAGGCTGATAGTCAGAGTTCATTCTCCCATTGCTATAACTTTGTTGATGTACTGTGTATGGTTTCCAAATTTCTGGAAATTCACATTTATTCTGATGTCATTGTTTCATCTGTCCTTTCCATGCCTTTTCCAAAATGGATATAGGAATGCAACAATCTCCTGACGAGACATCAAGAACAGGAAGATCAAGGAAAGGTATTCAATGCAGTAGCATTTAAAATAAAAATATTCACACATCTGTGGTATTTATTATCCTGGAGGTCCCTGTTCTGATTCTTTTGGTTTTATCAATTAGATTTAAGAGCACGCTTTGGGTACTTTATATTTGTTTGCATGTTTTGCGTGGGTCCTGTATTACTAAATTGTTTGCTCTGTGTCAAAAGTCATAGTTTGCTTTTCTGTTTGTGGGTTGGATTTTTTTAAATACGCCCTTCTGTTACTCCAAAACAGAAATAGACTTCAATTAAAGTGAAAACAGGAAATGCCCAGAGGCTGCTTTTCTAGAACCCATTTCTATGGTAGGGCCTCAAGGTGTGTCTGAAAGTGAGCTCATGAACTTTTTTTGCCTTGCTAAGGACAATGGGACCTGCTTTTCACCATTGCTTGAAGTTACTATACATTGACAGCAAAAATTCAGATAATTAATCAGGTCATCTGAGTAAGTTATAACTGTACCAATTGAACATGTAATTGAAATCACTTGTCAGGAGTTTAAAACTGACTGCTCCACACTATCCACCTTGTTCTAAGAGACAGATTTTTATTCAAGTTAAGGCCATGAAACTCACCAGGTGCAGGAGTACTTTTGCCCCTTG
>NW_008589794.1:0-210 GCF_000691845.1 Merops nubicus
GGCCGCCCGTGACCTTGGGGTGGGTGTCACGCCCCCCGGGGGGGCTCCTCACCTTGGCCAAGGCGACGTAGGGGAACTGGTCCATCTCCAGCAGGCTCTCCTCGCCCTTGCGGTTCTGGAGCTGCCCTTTGAGGATGCGGGCGGCCGTGACCGTGGAGACGCCCATGCCTGGCCAGGGCACCCGTCAGCTGGCCACAGGGGGGCTGCGGG
>NW_008589794.1:307-552 GCF_000691845.1 Merops nubicus
ATCCCAGCACCCAGTTTACTGCAAGCACAGTTTATCACAGCACCCTATTTTTGCAAATCCAACTTATTGCAGCACCCAATTTTTTGCCATTCCAACCTATCCCAGCACCCAGGTTTTTTTTTTAATTCCAACTTATCCCAGCACCCAGTTTTGTTTTTTTTTTAAATCCAACTTATCACAGCACTCAATTTTTTGCTGTTCCAAATGATTGCAGCACCCAATTATTTTCCAAATCCAACTTCTAG
>NW_008589795.1:0-1815 GCF_000691845.1 Merops nubicus
GAGCTACAGTTAATGACTCTTAACTCACTGTGTTTACACACAACTGCTGTGGAGTTCCAGCCCCTTCCCCTCCTGCATGGCCTGGGTCAGGGTGCAAGTCTGTCCCCCCTGACCGCATTGGGCTGCAGGGTGGGGCAAGGACAGAGGTGTTGGGGCACCAGCCTGTCCTTCCTCACCCTCCCACGCCACTTGCTGCTGGTGGGTCCATCCCTCTTGGGATGTCGTTAAGCAATCTCAGCCTGGTACCTCATTGCTGGTGTATCCGGGGTGCTGTCCCTGAAGGACATCCCAAGCCCCCCCCATGTGCCCCCCCGGCCAGCCCCATCTCCTCCTCCGTGGGTGCTGGGACAGCGGCTTTACCCCGAGGGCAGCCTGTGAGGACACTCAGCTCTCTCTGTATAACCCCTGAGGTCCTTCCTGGCCGATTCTGTGGCAGTTTTCAGAGTACTCAGACATGTAACCCCCTCCCCATCCAGTCCCTCAGCGCTGTTCCCGTGGTGCCCGGTGCCGTACGTGCAGGGTGGAACAGTTGATTCCTCTCTATCCCATAAACCCGTCACACCAGTGACGTACCATCTGCAGTGTGCTCACAGTTCCCAGTCAAAGGGGTTTTATTCTCAGAGGCACTCACTCGGGTGTTGTTGGCTTTCTAGTCTCTCAGCTTCTCTCTAGGTCCTGGGCAATGCTGGCATGTTTCACCCCATCAGGCTGCTGAGTCCCTGGCTGAGATTGTTGGTCCATCAGCTCAGCTCAAACCTCTCTCCCCCTGGCTGAGCACTAACTGGGTGCTGCATCTTTGCCCGGCCTCATCCCTCACCGGCTGATTCAGCTCCCGCCGCTCCTGCTGCTCCATGACATGCCCCAGCAGCACCCAGCCCCAGCAAGGGTCCCTCTGGGCCAGTGCTGTCAGTACAGGGCCCCTCTGCTGCAGCAACAGCAGGGGAGGGGCTGCTGCGTGTGGAAAACAAACCCACTGAAGGTGGCTGGATGTGGCCAGCAGAGCTGTGCGACCTGACCCGTCAGCAGGGTTCCTGGGGTGTGTTCAGGAGAGTGTGCCCAGCAGGTCCAGGGAGGTTCTTCTCCCCTTTTACTCTGCTCTAGAGAGGGCACCTCTGGAGCACTGGGTCCAGTTCTGGGCTCCCCAGTTCAAGAGGGACAAGGAGCTACTGGAGAGAGTCCTGAGGAGGCTCCAAAGCTGCTGAGGGGCTGGAGCATCTCTGTGCCAGGACAGGCTGAGAGCCCTGGGGCTGTGCAGCTGGAGAAGAGAAGCCTCAGAAAAAAAAAGAAGTCGGGGTGCAGACTCTGGTCAGTGGTGCCCAGCGACAGGACAAGGGGCAACGGGCACCAACTGGAACCCAGGAGGTTCCACCTGAGAAGGAGGAGAAACTTAACAAAAATGTAGAATGTTTGAGTTGGAGGGGACCTCTAAAGGTCATCTAGTCCAAAATCCCACCCCACTGTTCTGCCAGTGACCAGGCCCAACAAAAATGATACCGCCAGCAGGAAGATGAACCAATACACAGGCTTGTATTGTAAGTGAAAAGGACATTCCATGAATGATCACTGGGGGTACAAACAGATCAATCAGCTGGTACATAATTGACACCACCCCCAACAATCCCACAAACAACATGACCCAGCCCACAACAGGGGGTACAGACAGAGACCCGAGGGTGCCCACAGTTGGCATGGGAAACAGCCAGAGCAGCCAGTTAAACACATAAGAAAAGGTGCCCACATGGCAACTCTCACCCGATCGACCCGCTTTCACAAAGGCCTAAACAGACCAGGGCCCAGCTCCAGGAGCGGCAGGAG
>NW_008589795.1:1897-2148 GCF_000691845.1 Merops nubicus
GTGTGACAGCAAGCTGCCAGTGCCCTAGAACAGGCCAGTTCTGGTCCCTCTCTCTAGTGCCCCTGCATTTCGTGGCAGAAGTCACTCCTGACTGACCAGGCATTCGGTGATCTTCTCTGAGAGGGCAAAGTGTTTAGGATCATAGAATCATAAATGCTTTGGGTTGGAAGGGTCCTTTAAAGGTCATCTAGTCCAACACCCCCCCCATAAGCAGGGGCATTTCAAACTAGGTCAAGCTGCTCAGACCCTCA
>NW_008589796.1:0-8393 GCF_000691845.1 Merops nubicus
CGTCGGGCTTCCACCCCGGCCGGCCTGGGTTTTGCAGCCTTTCCGCCCTCTCCGGGGGAGACGGGCCCGCGGGCAGCGCTGGCCTGCGGGAGTCCAGAATCCCCCCGTTGTTCTCGCGCGGGTGACTAATGAGGGAAGCGGCGCCGGGGGGAAAGGAAGGAGGGATGCTCCTCGGTATCGGGTCAGGCCTGACGCTCGTTGGAGGAACTTCCCTGCGGGCGTGACTGCGGTTCGAGTGCTTGTGCCTGAAGTACTCTGCTCCTGTTTGCTGCCCTACGCGTTAGCTGCCCGGTTTAGAAATGCTCGCAAAGGCCGGTGAGGGTCTGCGGTGGGTTTTATGCGCCTTGCTGAAACGGGCTGGTATATTCCCAGTGTTGATTCTACTGTAGCAAACAGCCTTTGGAAAATCTTGTTCTTTATGTCTCCTTTGCTTTGTAAACCCCTCTGCTTTTCATTTTTAATTTATTTATGGAAATGAGATTCTTGTTTTATGTGTCTCGGTGGTCCTTCACTGGGTCAGTATAACCTGTCACTTGTTCATCTCCAAGATCAAAGTTTTACCTTAACTGTCTCAGTTAAATTTTACTACAGAAAGACCCGGAGGCATGCAAAACAAAAGAGGTTCTTGACACTGCAAGTAGTTACTGCTTGAATAATCGTTGGTTTATTATAAATATTGAAAACCATTCTTTTGAATAGTTGTTCTCAGTGTGGGAAGGATTGATTAAAAAGCGTGGGGCTCCAGGAAAATGCTGTCTAGCTGTTGTCTTTCTCTTCCGTCCTCCTCTTTCTCCTCTCCGATAATCTCATTACTTTAGACAGTAGTGGGGAAAATAAGCAGTGGTATGGGCACTGGCTCGGAGGCTCACTCCAAACATGCAGCTTCGTGTGGCAAGGAGGGTAGGAATTGCTTCCTCCCACTCGTCCCTTGTGCTGTTGAGTGACAGTCTATGCTGAATGGCAGGAAGAGGTTTAATGTGTTACATATATCAGCACTTGGGGCCTGACTGCTTTCTTCTGAACACTGGCTCCATGGCTTGAGCAAGGCTTTACCGAGCCTGGCTGTGTGGGGCAATTAATCTGGTGAAGACTGTATCTGAAGGAGCCTTCATTGGGGGAAGTAGGGGAGGAGCATGCACCGTGGGCAAGGGCCATGTTGTGATTTGGGCTGCTAAGGTTCTAGGAATTTAGAAAGGGTCAGCAGGGAGCTGTTGTTTGGAGCTAGGAAACAGGTATTTGACGCTGGTTGTCAGGGAGAGGTTGTGGTGTTAGGGGTTTGAGGAATGCCAGGGAACGTTTGTAAGTGGTGGAGATTATGTGAAGGCAACTACTGAAGAAAGTAAGCCTTTGAGCCACAACAACTGTATTCAGTTTATCTGTGTGAGATTTTCTCCCAGAGGTATTCTGAAAAAGTGCGTTGCCGTCCTATTCATTGTACTGACTGCCGTGCAGCCCTGTGGTAAATGGGATCTGGGTGGCGCTGTGGCTGAAAAGTCAGCTTTGTCTTTTCGTCCGGGGCGGTTTTCATTGGATCGGTTCACTGCTCCAGCTCACCAAGCACCTATATAAACATCAGTCTGGGAACAAACGGGGGAGGGAAGATGGGCTTTTCTGTGGCAGCATGCTCCGAGCTTATTGCAAGGAGGTTGTGGAAACCACCGTGTAGGGGTGTATGAAAAAAACAGTGTTTAAAACACTAAACAGAAAATAACAAGAATAGCTGTCCAAAACAACGAATATCCAATTAACCTGCTAATTTTTTTTTGTGTGTTGACAGAATTCTTAGAAATAGTCCCTTTGGTTTCTGTGTTTTTAATTGGAGAAGAAGCATGCTTTTGTTTGCCAATAGTGTTACATAAAAGAACAGCTACCAATCGTATGATGTTTTTGCAGAACTGCTTTTAATGTTACTAGGATGCTGTTTGTTGACTTAATTTGCAAATATTTTTTATTGTTTTATATAAAGAAATGAATGAATCGGGAAAGAACGCCTTTGTATGTTCTTTGTATGTTTCCTGTTGAGTTTTCATGCTGTAATTCTTACCTGGGTCTGTTCTGTCTTTGTAATTGTCTGAATATCATGAAGCTAATATCGGGGAGGGGAATATGCTTCCCACCTCTTACTTGTACATTCTAAGATAGCTTGGACAAATTTGATATGGTGTTGTAGTGTATGTAAGATTAGTGATTGGTACAGATTTACAGTCAGTAATGAAATCCATTCTGTTCTTATTTGTGACGTGCCACTGTGAAGATTGTGGGCATTTGGAAAATGGGGGAGGTAAACAATGGATGTGAAAGCGTGGCAGATGTACAAGCACTGAATAGATGCCTTACAGTACTGTCTCAATAAGACGTGACTTTATTTCAGGGTATATATTATGAGAGAATACTTCAAATTCTCTGGGATTTCTTGAAGACTGTCTATTCGCTTTTGTTTTGTCCTGGTTGTATAATCCTTATTTCTTCTGAAGTCTGAATATCTGAATGAAAAAGCATTTTGGCAACAGCTTGTGAGTTACTTTAACAATATTTTGACTTAGATCTTCCTGACAGCTTTCAAGTAATGCTCAAGCAAGAGAAATATAGACTATTAAATAACTGTAACTGAAGGTTAGGTAAAGTAATGAGGCTAAGAGGAAGCAGTGTTTTGCTAGTTTAAGTGGGGATAACTGCCCTGGAATGTCTTCAGAAACTTTCACATGTTGTAGAACCTTTAACGGATACTTTGCATTTGCAGTCTGTGTAGTCTGAGGAAGCTACTTTTCAGTGGTGTAGTAAAGATTCTTTAAAATAACCTGTAAAAGGAATTGGAAACACTGTTTTTTGTCCTTCCTTTTTCTTTTAAAGTGCTAACGGTGACATTTACTTCCTCAGTATTGTGTTGCTTGTGGTGGGATAAGCCTGATTCTGTTGTGTGTTGTCACTCTTGCTGGCTGGGGCTGATTTAAGACATTCAAAGATCTTGCTGTTACGCCCTTTAGAAACTGCTTAACTGCCTTCTTGGTCATGCCTGTGACTCAGGATCTGACAAGTAGGGGACTATGGATTTTTTTTAATGTCTAGGTTTCTGTTATAAGGTTTGGTTGTTCGGTGTTTGGTTTGTGTTTTTTTTTTTTGGTGGTTTCTTTTATTATTTTTTTAAGCTGCTTGCAAGTACTGTGAAAAAGCTTTGTTTCCAAGTTTGTTGTTGCTGATGGCTTTGCCAAGCTCATTTCAGAGAAGCTTTAAGACTGCAGCACTGCAAGAAGAAGCTGTCCTGTCTGGCTGGTATTGAGCTTCCCTGTGTTGGCCCAAATATTTGAGGGGCTATGTCATGAACCATATTGGAAAAATCATTTGTATTGAAACTAATCCAGGTGGTCCATACACTTTCTGATCTAACTTTCTGTGTGGCTGCAGAAATACTTGTGCTGGCATAAGGCAGATCATGAGGAGTGTGAGGAAACAAAGGATGGAAGAGATGTGACTGTTTCTTTAAACTAGCCGTGCCAGCTTCTTCTAGCTTAAAGTGCTGTGGAGCTACAGCGCCTTCCTGTGCAATATCCAGATTTTCTAACACAGGAGTGAAGTGCTGAGTAACAGGCATCTCCTTACACATATTTAAGGCAGAAAGCAAAGGTGAAAGAAGGTTGAGTTGCAAAAAGCATGGGAATTGGCACCCTGGTGTTTCAGCCGTAGGCTGTTTCTAGCAGTTGTGTTCCCAGTTGTGTTCCTCTCTTAAAACCTCTCCGTCTTAGTGATGACATCTTGTGTCACATTCTTAATACGCACCTTTGGCGGGTTCTGTGTGTCTTCTGAGACTGCTCCAGAGATAAGCTTTGTGCACTGAAGCCAGAGGGGCAGCTAGTCTTTTGGTTTACTGATGGATGCTGTTTGTGTAGCAGCATACAATGCTTAGCACCTCTTTTCCACTCCTCTTCCTCTGCATGGTGTAGCCACTGCAGACTAAGAATGGTCATGGGGTTCCACGGGAAGAGGCTGTGGGTGATTTTATTTGATATCATGAAAGAATATTTGTAGTTGTGATGCTTTCAGATGACTGCGTATTTTTTTCTGACAAAATGTGACCTATGTAGAAGCTTACTGTTAATAAAGGAGCTGTATTTCTGTGTACTTCTGTATCTACCACTGTTCTTTAAATTTGTTTTAATAGAGGTTAATAAAATTCTAGATTCTTGCATATTGTGAGAATATTTACACAGGCAAAACTTTATTCAGAAAACAGCCTTGTAGTCTTTGCAGTTCTGTTCCTAAGTAGGAACGTTAGAAAACGTGGTTTTGTTTGTCACCCTTTTCTCTCTTAGAATTAGATGGAAGCAAAAGCTGCAAATAGTTGAAGTTTTTTTAAATTCAATATTTAAATATTTTTTAATAGAAAACGTCTTTTAGAATGTTGTATCCATACTCTTCTTAAAAAAAAAAAAATTAGAAGAGTAGCTGACAGGATTGGACATGATCTATCTAATGGCTGTTTGGGGGGAAAAACAAAACAAACCCCAAAAAACCCCAATGAGCCAAAAGTCTCACCCTTGCCAGTTGCTAGAAAAGACTACTAAAACTGTACAGAAGTGACTTGCCAGAGTTTGAGATACATTAATTTAAGATCTTGTCTTCTGGATAGAGGTTTTAAATGTGAAGTAACTATCTTGTTCTGTATCCCCAGGATCTAAGACTTGTCTGTATTAGAATTTTGGATTTCAGCTAACACCAACAGATTGGTTGTAGAAGTCAAGACAATATAAATATTGATTTAAAATCTTGGACTGAACTTCAACCATTTAGCTGAAGTTTGTATTACTTTTTCTGTACTAGACTTCTGAATGACTTACTTAATCTTTGCTAGCTAATACCGTCTTGCCTTTTGTTTAGACAAGATCTGAAATGGTTTGATACACTACTGTGCTCCTTCAGAGACTCATGCTTGCTGATGATGAGGAGTAAAAACTTAATCTTATTAAAGCATACATTTTGTAGAAATTGGAAATATCTTGGTCACTACTAGTGAATGGTAAGTGGACTTCTGAAAGCAGTGTTTACGAACACAAGTGCTACATTTCTTCTTTTAGATTAAGAAAACATGGAAAAGGTCTGTGAACAAGTGTGACAGTATCATTTAGGAGCAGTGGATGTCTTAGAGCTTTGGCTTTAATGAATAAATTGTTGCAATACAGAATTTCTGGGAGATCCATCCTGTCTGTATTGAATTCGGACAAAATTTCGAGTAACTCTAGTGGAATTATAAAGTTTCCTTAATGTTTAGTCAAGACTACAACTCTGCACATAGTCTTATGGCTTTGAGGTACCTAAAAGCTGAGGCCAGTCAAAACCAAACCCCAAAAGACAAAAACAAAACAACAACAAAAACCCAACAAAACAACCAAAGATGGCACTAGTTAAGTGCGAAGCTGTATGTACAGTTTAAACTGGTCTAACAGTTTGCTGCCATCCTTTTTGCCCCCTCCTGCTGGTTGCATGCTGCGCTTACCCCCTAGCCCAGCTCTGGCACTTGTTTGGCCTTCCATGAAGCCAGTTTGATAACCTAGCACTATGGAAGTGGTTTCTGGATATCCAGAGCCTGCTCACAGAAGGACCCACGGGGTGTCGGGGTGGTTGTGCAGGCGAGGATAACGCAGGCAAGGCTGAGGGAAGGAGGAGTGGTCCTGTGTGGAAAGGGACTAGGATTTGCCCCTTGGCAGTCACTAGCTCTTGAGCTGCTCTGGTCTTAACGTGCAGCTTTGCTGACTCCCAGGAGTAAGTTTGCCATTTCTTACATGTTGTCTTTTCATAATAAACAGATTAACATGTTTGAACCCATCTAAGCAAAAGGTACTACCTGCCCTCTAGTAAAAGTTCATGTCTTTGACAGTTTCTTTTTCTGTTCTGTAGGGATCAGTATTGCTGAGAGCACAGAGAGAGAGTTTTGAAATAATTGCTCCATTGGCACCAACTGACGATTTGAGGTAAGATTGACTTAATTCTATTTTTAAATGTTCTCGCTGAACTCAACCAGTTACAATTAAATTTTGTTTTCCTAAAATTCATGCTTGCAATATGAAACCACAATATGTAAAAAGCTCTGAAATTAGTATATCTCTCGTAAAGGTGCAACTATTGTACAGCATGTACCTACTTGTACATAGAATGCAAATGCATAAATGTTAAAGCTAATTTGTATTATACGCTTAATTTGCGTGTGAAGTTTGGTCTGAAAACTACTTGTAATCACAAACCCCCTTTTTTTTTTCCTTTCTATCACTTGTAAAATGGTTATGCTTCACATCTTACAACAGTTTAAAAACTCTGATGTTTCCTGTGAGTAGATGAGCATAAGATATGAGCCATTTTCTGTGAGTTTAATTGAAAACAATGAATTAGAAACCATCTTCAGAGTATAGGTTATGTAAATTTGATTTTAATGGAAGGAGCCAATGAAAGACAGAATTCAGCGTATTACTCTTCTTCAAGGTAAACAATTTTTCCTAGTTAACTGGAGAGCTAGTTTAGCTTAAAATTCATTTTTTTTTTAAATGGGTTCGTTTCAAATGAAGTTACATCTGTTTGGGGCCACTCAAACTCTTGTGCTGCAGTGGTGGCAAAATTCATGTGGGGCAGGAGAGACCGGTTGATAGTGTCTCTGCTGGTCTGTGTGTTTATTTTTTGCTTTTTTTCTTTTCTTTTGGATTCTCTTATGTATCTAAAATTTCTGAAATGTTGTTATTTCTGTTATCTTTAAATTAAGGTCTAATGCTATTTATTTGTCTTCTGCATAGTTGAAATATCACCCCGGTAACAAGTAAGACTATATAAAGTACTTTTGTGACAGAAAGTGCTTGTTGTGTTCAAATTATATTTTCAATACAGTAATTTTAGGCTTTCATGCTTGCTTGTAATACAAAAGCTAAATGTTTTTCCATTTTTGTTTTAATTGTTGAACAATGATTATTATAGGTAATGAGAGTACAAAGGCCTGAAAATGTGTAGTTTTTCTATGGTTTATGTTCAGGTTGTCTAATGTGACCCTTTACCCTTTTTTTTTTTTTTTTTTTTCTTTAAAGCTGGGCAATTTCAAAAGAAAATGGTAATGGCTCAAAGTGTTTATTAATTAAATTGGGGATTTTTAGCCACTGATCTGAAAAGAAAAGGAAAAGGTGTGTATTTTTTTAAGTTTAGCACTAATTAATTCTCAATATTTAAAATTACTGTAGATAAGTGTTTTCTTTTAGGACTTGTTGCTTTATAACCAGTTGTACTTTTCATAGCTTAATTTGAGTTGAAAAAATGCTGAATTCTGTTGCAAGCCATATTGTTTTTCAGCTAGTTGTTAAAGTGTTCAAGTTGGTCATGCATTTTATACGTTGTTTAAAAAGCAAAGCTAAACTAAAAAAATGCAGGGCAGGCTGTTGGAAAAATAGGATCAGAGTGATTAGATTTAGTATGTATGTTTGGGAGAAGTAATACCCCTGGCTCCAGCCAACAGCTACTGGACAGAATACTTCAGGGTTTTTTCTTTGCTTATTTAAAAGTACGGTGTAGAGGACTGCACATTGAAAATGCAACGAATACTACACAAACAGTGAGAATTTTGTTTGAAATATATGAAAATCTGTAACTGTCTGGATGATGTTATTTCTTGTCTTAACTTGCAGAAGTGTTTTTTTCTGTTCCTTCCTGTGTGCTTCTGCAGGATCAGTTTATGATTAAATCTGGAAAACCTTTTACTGGTGGTATACTTTATCTTTTCAGACAAACTGTACACTGTAGCTACATTAAATTCTTTAAAATGTGGTTCAGCTTTTAATTTAATAATAAATGCCTCTTTATTGTCTTAAAAGTTCTTTTGTTTCAGAAATGCTACTTCTCTTTCTAATATTCTCGTTTTAACATATGAAAATTTTTTTCATTTATATGATATTCATGGACTCTAAATAGTTGCTTCCCTTTTTTTTTCCCTCCCCTCATTGTTTTTCCTTTTGGGAAGGAGTATATCTACTGGGAAGAATGGGTCGATCTAACTCTCGATCACATTCTTCAAGATCAAAGTCCAGATCTCAGTCCAGCTCTAGGTCAAGATCAAGATCACATTCTAGAAAAAAGAGATACAGGTAAATTGATCTCTTACCGCAGAGAGCGTTGGCCTGGTATGTTAACTTTTGTCTGGAAATTATTTTTCACTTGCATGGTGCTGTGGCAGAAGTGAGCCTGGGATCTTATTTCATTTTAGACAGCAGGTGAATTCTGCTTTGAAAGTAATTTCTGCTACTTTGATTGTTTAATACTTTGCTGCTTTTTCTGGTCTCCTGCATCTTGAGATAATTTGTGCGCTAACGGTTCTTTGTTATTTATTTGTGGCTTTTTTTGTTTTTCCCCCCCCCCTCTCCTCCCGGTTTCTT
>NW_008589796.1:8408-26555 GCF_000691845.1 Merops nubicus
CTTTCCCTGTGATTTGTTCTGTATTTTTCATGCAGCTTTTCAGATCTGGAGTAACTTAAGGCTTCAGAAGATAAGCTTGGCTGTATCTTGTCTTCTCAGTTACCTCCAGCCTTTGCCTCATCTTTCTAACTAGTGGCCATTGCCATGTCCTGTAAAAGAAGTGGCTGAGTTGAACATTTACTGCCTCATCAGCTGCTGTCCGCAGGCTGGCACATTAAATTGTGGGTCATGTAACTTCATGTTCGAGGCTGTGAACTGTGGTGGCTGAGGAACTGAATGAAATGCTCCAGGGTGGTGATAATCTCTAGTAAAATGGCAGGACAGGCCACTGGGGGGCTGGTAATGTCCTAAGTCATGTGATGCCAAAGTCCAAGTTTCACAGTCCTGAGGAGTCTAGACATGTTTATTATAATCCTTTGAGACAGAAATAATAAGCAGATTGTAGGAGGTACTTTGAGACTGTTAGTCTGATTCCTTTTACCAATCTGACTGAGAAACATAGCATTCATTGTCTTTTTTTTTTTTTTTAAATTCTCCAATTGTCAAATGTTAATGTTTGCTTTTTAATTCTAGTTCTAGGTCTCGGTCAAGGACATACTCACGATCTCGCAGCAGGGATCGTGTTTATTCTAGAGATTATCGCAGAGATTACAGAAATAATAGAGGAATGAGACGTCCCTATGGTTACAGAGGAAGAGGTAGAGGGTATTATCAAGGAGGAGGTGGTAGATACCATCGTGGAGGTTATAGGCCTGTCTGGAACCGAAGACACTCCCGAAGTCCTAGGCGTGGCCGTTCACGTTCCAGAAGTCCAAAACGAAGGTCTGTGTCTTCCCAGAGGTCCCGGAGCAGATCTCGTCGATCTTACAGATCTTCCAGGTCCCCAAGGTCCTCTTCATCTCGTTCTTCATCCCCATACAGCAAATCACCTGTTTCTTCCAAAAGACGTGCGTCTCTGGAAAAGCAGGCAAAGAAAACCGAAGGGGCTCCTTTACAAGACAGCCCCTTGAAAAATAAATCACAAGATGAACAGAAAGATACATTTGAACATGACCCATCAGAGTCTCTTGACGATTTTAACAAATCATCAGCAGCTTCTGGCGACATTTGGCCTGGCCTTTCAGCGTATGATAACAGTCCAAGGTCACCCCATAGTCCTTCTATTGCCACCCCACCTAGTCAGAGCTCATCTTGCTCTGATGCCCCTTTGCTTAGCACAGCCCACTCAGCAAAGGACACACCTCAACATTCCCATTCCATTCAGCATAGTCCTGAGAGGTCTGGCTCTGGTTCTCTTGGAAATGGTTCCAGCCGTTACAGCCCTTCTCAGAATAGCCCCTTGCATCATGTCCCCTCGAGGAGAAGCCCTGCAAAGACAATCCCACCACAGAGTACTCCTCGGGAGGAAGCTCGAGTGCGGTCTTTTTACCCTGAGGGTGGCGAACAGGAGACTGCAAAAGGTGGAAAGTTCATTAAAAGGTAAGGCTTAAATTACAAGCCTCTTGTCACCTCTGAAAATGCTGTGTCTGTTACGGAGTTTTGACAAGGTGATCGCTGTGCCTTGGAAAACACGGTACCAGGTACTGTGGAATAAGTGTTGCTCATGTTAGCCTAGCTGGAGTGGAGCTTGGAACATGCCTTATCCTCCTAAGATGCTTCGAGTTCTTAGCTGTTGACTAGTGGAGATAGGGACCTATGTTCTTCAGGGGAAACTTGGTGTGTGCTTTTCCTTTTATGATATATTTTCTTACGTTCCATTTATGGTTAAGAAAGAAAATCTTAATTGGAACAGTGCATCAGACTTGCTTGTTTGATAGTGAATTCTCTTAGAGTAATTTAAAATTTTAATGCTTCATGTAGTTGGAAATGCAAATCTCCTGAAATTTGAAAATGCAGATGTTGTACAGTGATTTCTTTGACAACATAAACAGCATCAATTGCTAATTGTGCAGTGCGTTATGACAACTTTGATGCCTTGACTTGCATGACTTAGGAAAGAGGTTAGGTCTTGGTGTTCTTAACATCACTCTATCAATGTAAAGGACAGTGTATTTACATTTCAATGTATATTTTTCAATTAATGTAAATTTCTTAAATTTGCTGTCTAACACAATTTTTTAAAGATGTAAAAATATTGCTGATGTTAGACTGTTCCTTTCTAATGTGAGTTGTACTTCAGTGGATCAGTTATAGGCCAAAACGGTGACTGTGCTATATAGGCTTGATTGTAGGCTTTCAAATGAATTCAAATGAATTAGTCAAGTCAGAGATCTATTATGGAAAAATATACTGCTTGGAAGATGAAAAATACGATGTCCCCTGGGTTAGGTGTGTTGGAGTGGGTGAACGTATTAGGCCCTATGTGAAAATAATGTATGGATTAGGCAGTGGCTGCAGTAGTTAACTGGTGAGTGTGTTTCTGCGTTGAGGAGAGCCGCTTTGTAAGCGGTCCCTGCTTGTAGACAATATAGTGAATACATTATGTCTGTGTCAGATTTTGGAATTGTCTTAGAAGCGTGCAGGATCTTGAAAGTAATACACTTTTTATTTTATAATGTTACTCTTAACTTTTTTTTTTCTGAAAGAACAAAAATTAATTACGGTGTGAATTTGGGGGAAAAAAAATGACTTGTGTAAGAGAATTTGGAACTGGGTACTGATTAAGAAAGGATAAACAACCTACTGGCTTGTTTGTAAACTCAAGCAGAGAATTTCTAGATATTCTGCAGAAAGGCATTATACTCTTCAGATGCCTCCAGTAGTATGTGAGTGACCATGGGTACAGTGTTAATGGTGTGCCAGTCCTTGCATGCTGAAGTTGAATTGTTCACAGGAATGTATTTTCTTCTTCTTGGTGTGGGATTGGCACAAAAGAGGAATGCAAGTGAACTGGAATGAATGCAATCCAGAGTTACCAGTCTCTTCTTTGCTATCCACAGGTACACAGATGAAGAGTCTAGAGTATACCTGCTTGATAGGGGTAATACCAGGGAGAAGGAGGCCCAGAAGGAGAGAGGATCAGAAAAAGGGAGGACAGAGGGAGAACGGGAATGGGAGGAACAGGAGACATTAGATTTTTTTGTAGATAAAGAGACTGGGAAAGAAAAGTTTAATGACTCTGAAGGGGAGGACACAGAGGAGACAGAGGATTACAGACAGTTCAGAAAGTCTGTCCTGGCAGATCAGGGTAAAAATTTTCCTACTGCATCTCACCGGAATGCTGAGGAGGAAGGAGCCAAATACAAATCTAAAATATCAATCAAGGGCAATAGAGAGAGCGATGGATTTAGAGACGAGAAAAGTTTTAAGCTTAAAGAGACTGGCTATGTAGTGGAAAGGCCTAGTGCAACAAAAGATAAGCACAAGGAAGAAGACAAGAGTTCTGAGAGACTAATGATGAAGAAAGAAACTCAGTCACCTGAGCAGGTAAAGTCTGAAAAGCTCAAAGAACTCTTTGATTACAGTCCCCCTCTACACAAGAATCTGGATGCGAGAGAAAAATCCACCTTCAGAGAGGAGAGCCCACTTAGGATCAAAATGATAGCCAGTGACTCCCATCGTCCTGAAGTTAAACTCAAAATGGCACCAGTACCTCTTGATGATTCCAATAGGTAAATGCTTCCACTTTACAGTGTGGCTCTCCACCTGCCTGCAGTGTCATTCATCTTTATTTAAACCAGTGGTTTCTTTTTGTGTGTCTCTTTTGTTGTTGATGCATTTTAGACCTGCTTCCTTGACTAAAGACAGGCTGCTTGCTAGCACACTTGTCCATTCCGTCAAGAAGGAGCAAGAGTTCCGATCCATCTTTGACCACATTAAGTTGCCACAGGCCAGCAAAAGCACGTCAGAGTCATTTATTCAGCACATTGTCTCGTTGGTTCATCATGTCAAAGGTACGTATTCAGTTTATTGTGCCGAATACACGCCTGGCAGCTTCACTTGAAGCCCGTTTGCTGTCTCTAGTATGGGAAGATTTCAGCCCTCCTTTAACGTTCACGTAGACTTTCTTCTGAAGTACGCGTGAAAATAATTAGAAAAATAATACTCAGAGAAGCCAGTATAAAAAAACCTTAAGCAGTGTAGAGCACAATAGCAGTTATACTATACTTCTGGGTAAATTTTTGAACTTAAGTAGCATATAAGTTTGAGCGTTCACAGTGTAGTTTAAATATACTACATTGGTCAGTCTCACTTAGTTTTATTTTAATGGCTCTAACACAATTTTTTTGTGAAGAGGGGCAGTGTAGGCTGACAAGTGTCTCTTGCACTGTAAACACAATGGCATTCTTTTTGGAGCACTGTAGAGGTTATTTCCAGGTTCTTATTAGGAGGGAGTTTTTCTTTGAAAAAATTGAAGAAAAATTGTGCTCTAAATGATACTAAAATACACTGATACTTAATTTTATTTTTATTTATTTAATTAATTAATTTTATTTAATTTATTTAACTTTATTTAATACAATTCTTTACTGATACTTAATTTTGTTCCTGTTTGACAGTATTCTAGTGCTGGAGCCAGGAATTTTGCTTGCAGGAACTTGGCAGTGGCTAAAGAAACCTCCATTAAATTAATTATACACTAATTATTTAGTAATTTAACAGTAGAGGCTGTTGCTTACTGTGAATAGAACAACACCAAAATGAAAAAAACTCAACTAATGATAACCACAACAATAAACCCCCCCAAAACCCTGTAAAACCCAAACCCCCGCCATCAAAGTAGATGTGTTTCATTTAGGTCACATATCCTGTCAGAGTTTTCTGGTGGAAAAATAGGTAATTCCCTGAAATCCAGTGAGGATAGCTGGAGAGTTCATTAAATACCAGTTTTGTTTTTTTTTTTTTCCCATAACATTTACTTTATTTCACTGGGCTGTTGTCTTCATGTGTTTAATGTACTGAGATAATATGGAAGAATTTGCTAGTAAAAATAATTTTTCTGGATCATCATGCAAAGGGGGAATGTGGAAATGCTTAGTTAGGTGACCGGTTTCAGTGTATCTGTCTGTAAGCATTGTTTTTTAAGATGCTTTAGTTTCTAAAATTGCAAAGATTTATGTCCTAGAAGTACGTGCTAAGGTTCCATTAAAAGTCTCATTTTGTTGGCATTATGAAGGCCAAGTGATTTCCGGCATTTTTAGTTACTTATAAAGAAGAAAGTCACAGTCAACAGTAATATATTATGATAATGTATTAGTTTTTAAAAATTATTTTTGGGACACCTGTTTAGAGTATGATTTCTTGTGAAAGTATCTTCTGTTGATATGCAAAGAGATTTAAGGCTCATTCCAGTGAGAGCTTCTGTAAGTGTTTGCTTATGTGGTGCATATGTAGGCTGTAGGTGAAATAATATTCCTGAAGCTCTCACGTGTTGATCACAGAATAGACTTTTTTTCCTGTAAATTTTCTATGTTCAATGACTACCTGGTAAATGTAACATCTTAACAGCCTGTCTGGTCAAGCTATTGGAATGTGTACAGTTGTGGTTGTTTTTGAAAGCAGAATCTCTCTTTAAGTTTTGAATTTATTGTGGTCTGTGATTGGATTTTAGTAACTATTTTGACAAATTGAAGTTATGTTCATTAATGGTGTGATGCGACCAGTCTGAACAGCTCTTTATTAATGTAGAGCTGAAAATGCCCAGTGATGTTTTCTTTTTCATTGTAACTAGGTCCTGGAATGTGTTTTGAAATGGCAAAATCCATGTTACAAAACTAAAATAGCTGTTGAAAGATACAGATGCCAAACAGGCAAAGTTGAACCTTCTGTCTTCCTGGCAAAAATGGCATAAAAACAGAGTTGCTAGCTCAAATTCCTGTGTTTGATGGAATTATGATTGAGGCACTACCCTTGTAGTGGCCGTTTCAAGTTTTAATGGTTGGTTATGAGACAAATACTGGATTCCGGGCGGTAAGTTGATACAGATGTATGTTGACCTGTTAAGCAGATAGCTTGCTTCATATGTAACATTTCATAGCTCATGACTTTATGTATTTCTATATTACATTTAAACACATTTGTTGAGCTGGTTTAAAAACTGAGTTTTGCTGTTGCTATTTTAACTGTCTCTAGAGGAATAAAAAAATTTGTCAGAGAAGTTGTCAAGTTTGCCAAGATGCCAGATGCTTAAATGAATTTACTTATATATATGTATATATATAGGTGTTTTAATTGTCTTGGATCGTTTATCATCATAAGTTCAAGTCAGGAAATTGTATTCCTTTAAGAAATTACTTGTTAGGTCATATGATTCGTGTAGTTCTTGAAGCACACATTACTTGTTTTCACTGAATTTAAGTTAGAGGAGATGAATCAAGTATTCAGTTACTCACAGTAACTTCATTTTCTCTTACGGGCAAAGTATAAAATAACTGTTAAGAAATTGCTCCTTTCTCTTTCATTAGAGGAAAATGTCATTGAAAAAGAGCAAGTTCAATCAATAAATGATGCTTGAATTAGATACAGTACAGTCATGGCATAGTCATAAGTAGACTTGCAGTGATGCTGTGCACTGTTCCTTTGGGTTATAGAATGCGTAAAAATAGGGAAAACGCCACATTTGCTTGTCCTGACAGATTTATTGAAAATACTGTGTTACTTGCCTGCTACTTGCCTTTCTGTCAGGAGTAGAATATCCATCAGTTGAATTAAACTAATGAAACAGTGTTTTTCTATTGTAATCAACAGAGCAATACTTCAAGTCAGCTGGAATGACCCTAAATGAGAGGTTCACCACGTATCAAAAAGCTACTGAAGAACACTGCACCCGGCAAAAGAGCCCAGAAATACATAGGTATATGCTAACTGTACATGTAGATGCTTTGTGTCTCAAATAACATCTGCTAATACTACTTTTGAGAATCCAGGATATTTTTTCTAATCTGTATGGAGTAATTTGTCAATTTCTGTGTAAATATGAAATAGCAATATGCCCTGCCAGGCCCCTCCACCCCCTTTTGTAAAAGAGCTAAGTCTGGCTTCATCTGTGGTCTTGTAGCAGATGTCTTTTCTACCTCTGTATCTCATTTGGGATATATTTACTTTTCTCACATGCAGTGCTCAAATATTGAGGGGCATATGTCTTGAAGATGAAAAGAAGCCCTGTACATGCATCTTTTTTCTTCAGTGTGAAATGTTCCATCTCATACTACTTTAGTGTTTGTGTGTCTTAACTTACAGCAGTTTTCTGAAAAATTTAAGAGCTTGAAAGGTAAGAAGGTAGGCATGCAGATGTAGTTTTTGATCATGTGCTATGGCTTTATGATGCAGTGTACTATATTTGTCTTGCATGTGAGGATACATTATCTCCATATTCAGTATCTGGCTTTACAAGTTTTCTTAACAGTCAAGTATTTTTGACTTGACAGCAGACGATCATAATGTTGATGATTTCTTGGGGTATGGTGGATTTTGAACTGGCTACATAGACTGATCTTATGAAATGACTCATTAAACATTTTTGTATTTCAAAGCTGTACTTAAAATATGAAATATCAAACCTCGTATTTTCTGTATTTGTGTTTCTTAACCTACTTCACACAGAACAGAACCAAGTTTTTTTAAATCTTTAGTTGTGATTCTGTATTCTGATAGAGGGGTTTTCTATCGCACAAAGTTTGTTCTACTGCAAAAATGCCTTGTTTCTCGGCTTTCTGTTGAAAAGAAACGTCTGAGTGCGTTAGCATTCACATACACCTATGGCAAGACACTGCTTTTATTTTACATTTAGGAGGATTGACATCTCTCCAAGTGCCCTGAGGAAGCATACCCGTTTAGCAGGTGAAGAGAGAGTCTTTAAAGAAGAAAGTCAAAAAGTAGGTTCTAAATAAACTTCCTATCTGTATTTCTGAACTTAATGTGTTTTCCTTGAAATCTGAACTTGAAATTTGTGTTTGTATATAAAAACCACAAAATTATGTTTCTTGTATCTAGAACGGTTGTTTTTTTCCCCCCTTTGAGAGAAACATGTTACCAAGAAGCCAGTTTATGTAACGTGATTTTGCTGTATTGATAATGTGGCATTTAAGGTCAAGTCTTCTCCCACCCTTCCTTTCTTCTTCAACATCTGTTGACCAAGTTTGTGGCACTAAGCTGCCAAGGACAAAGAATAGAAGGGAGGGAGGGGGAAAAAAAAGTACTGAGGTAGCTGGTGAGTAGTGTGGTTGAACTGCAGCGGTGCTTGTACTCTGTTAAAAACAATTGACCAGAAGAAATGAGTACTTAAAACATCCTCCCAAGCCATGTGTTGTGGTCTGTCTGCATCTGAAAATAGGTACCCATTGGCATGATGGGAATGCTTGTTTGAAATTGAAATTCTTAGCTATTCTTTTTTTAGATCTAGCCATTGCATGTAAAGGGCCTTCACTTAAGAGTCGATTTGTGTGCTGAAGAGTTTGTTGAAAAAATAGGTAAATTCAATCTTGTGTTCTAGAAAATTGGTGCACAACTTGCCTTTTTCATTCGGATTTTCTTCCAGATGTTTTATTTCAAAATTTTGTTCCAAAATGCGTATTTGTTTACAGGGGGATAAAAAATTAAGGTGTGATTCTGCTGATCTTCGGCATGACATTGACCGCCGTAGAAAAGAGCGCAGTAAAGAGCGAGGGGACTCAAAGGGTTCCAGGGAATCCAGTGGGTCAAGAAAGCACGAGAAAACGCCAAAAGATTACAAGGATTACAAATCTTACAAAGATGACAGGTAAATATTTGAATTCCCGATATAGGTTTTTAGCTTCTGATTAGCCTTTTGTAATTGTAAGCTTAATTGCTTTCAATTTTCAATGTATAATGGAACATTTAAATTTAAACAATTACAATTATTTGTTTTACAGCAAATATGTATTATCTGTCTTTTACACGGCTTATGGTGGATGAGGACAAAAACTTTGGAATAGCAAGCTAACACTGAAAAAAAAAATGACAAATTAATCTGTCCTATTATCCAGGCTACATCAGGAGGTTGGACTTCAATGCAGTACATTTCTATAAACAGTTTGTGTAAGAACTTTGGCTCGTTATGCTTGATTCCGCACTTTTTCAACTCATAACACTCAGAGTATGAGAGTCTTACTGATACTTAGGTTTTAACATGGGTGAGAAGGGGTGTTTTTATTTTTGTCTAAAGCCAGTGGGCTGTTTTTAAGGAAAAAAAAAAAAAATGTTAGCATATTTTAGTGGATACTGTGTAGCAGTGGTAAGAGTTACTTCAGGTATGACCTTCTTTTGAGTAGAGCATTAAAGTCTTGTAAGAAGGGGTAAATTAGTACTACTGTGGGGTTACTAAAAGTCTTGCTGTTAATTTTTCCCTGCTTTGTACTGGATATACAATGAATTTTTACTTACGATTCCTGTCTCCCATTTGCTTTCTGACTTTGGTATCCACATTATCTTCCACTGGCTAGTTCTGTAGGTAGGGAAGCCCACATTATATCTTCTCAACAGTGTGCAAACTGAGCTATTTAAAGTTACTGTAAAACTTTGCCTTGGGGGTTTTCTTCCCTTCAGTTTCCTTTTTTTTTTTTTCTGCCTGAGAAGGGCAGATCCTAAAAGTAATAATCTCTTGCTGGCATCAAAACCTAGAAAAACTATATTTGCAGTTTGCAGACTGCTGCTTTCCAACTCACTAGCAATAATAGACACAGTGCATTTAAATGTGTAAAAGGAGGCTGGAAAGTGGAACTATACCTCACCTTAACATCTGAAATATGTAATGTTTATGTGACTTGTTATAACCAGAAGGGGGATAGTTTTTTATAAAATTTAAAGAGACCCCTTTTTAGGATAGCATGTTACAGACTATCTAGTACTTTTAAAACAGCACGCAGTGTATCTTTTTATTTTTCAGTAAACAAAAAAGAGATCAAGACCGTGCTCGGTCCTCCCCATCTTCCTCCCCATCTTCTTCCTCATCCAGTTCTCGAGAAGAAAAGGATTGCAAGAAAGAAAGAGATGAAGAGTTCAAAACCCACCACGAACAGAAAGAATACTCTGGTTTTGCAGGAGTCAACAGGCCAAGAGGCACTTTTGTAAGTTACTCTTATTCTTCCCCTGAAGTGTGAACACTTCACCAATAGTAAGAGTATAACAAACAAGATGAGGAAGTGTTGCAGTGATTAATGTTAGTCTAGGCTTCTTTCATAGCAGGGATTTTTGAATTCTTTTGAATGATGTACAAAACCTGATTAGCTTTTTCCCCAGTACTGTCCAGTAGTGGTAAATTGGTGTGTAAATATGCATTATCATGCCATTAGAAACCCTAGTGTGAGGGTTAGAAAAACTATTCTTTGCTTATTGCTTGCTCTTTTGTAGTTATGCTGTTTCTTGATAGGATATGAACATTTACCTTTCTGTGAAGATGCAATCTTGTGATCTGGTACCTCTTACCCTGCAGCTTGTTTTTCCCTGTCATTTTCTGTTTGGTTTTACCCTCCTTTGTGTGTGATGCCTGCAGCTTTTAAATGGAGAATGGCGTATGATTAAAAATATACATCAACCTTGAAACAGCTGGATTGAGTAGAGGAGATGGTATACTTGTTATTTTTCAGTGGGGTTTTTTTTTTTTTGGCTTGGACTACCTGCAACGAGCATGAAAGCTCATTAATTTGGCTCTGGAATGTGTTTTAGCATTGTGATTTGGAAAGTGACACATTGACCACTACAGTCTTCAGAAAAATCTTAGAAGTTAATGTTTCCAGCTAAGTGTAATGACTGATGTTTAAATAGGAAATGTAGAAGCGTTAGGTAAGATTAGGAACAATGAAGGCCACAATGAAGGGCAGCCTTGAGAAGAGAAGGAACACTTAACCCTCCAAAAAAAACCAACAAAAAAACTCCAAACCAAAACGCACATTAGAAAAAGCAAATTCCATGTTTGGATGGCAAAAACTGTCAAATAGACTTACATAACGGGTAGGAGTAATTTTATACTTTGACAATGATTCCTTCTTGTAGCTTGTAATTAAGACTAAACAATGCTAAAAAACATTGTTTGGTGTAAGTGTACATGGAATTGTTTGTGGTAGTGTAAAGAAGGCTTTGAACTACACACGAGAGGGTCTGAAATGCTTGTGGGGTGTACAACACTTGAGTTAAGGCTTGAATCTTCTTTCTAAAAAAAAAAACCAGCTACTTAGGAGAAAACTGCAAAATATACAACATTAAAAATGTGTCATTTCCTCCTTTCTTGTTATTTTTTTTAACTACAGTTCCACTAAGGAACATCTGTTTGGCATAAATGTATAAATTCTTGGATGGTGTAGGCATCGAATATGACAGTATCAGCACAATTTCTAGCTGTGTAGGCTAGTGGCACAGTTAAAAGTAAAACCCCCTCCTCAAAGAGAATCAGCTGAAGAAAACTCGGGATTAGTGGAAGTCTTTCTGCTTTATAAAACCAGATTGTACATACTGTGAAAGAGATGCTAATTTACATGAAATTTAAGTAGATGTGAACTAGAAATCTAATAGACTTCTTCTGATTTAACTACTGCTGGCTGCCAGTTCTGACTATGCACTAAAAACTGGTCAGTTGCTCCCTAACAACCTACATGGGCACACACAGGCTTATTGGACAAACTGTGTAGGAACAGGAGGATCTGAACAGACCAACCTGTTGACTCAGAGCTTCTCTTTAGGGATACAGCTTGGATACTATCAAATGTGCAGGCTGGCTAGTGTAGGGATATCTTTGTAGTTAAGGCTAATGGCTGCATTCCAGGAAGTACTGCTTTGCTTTTGGAGTAAATAAAATGTTTTGGTTGTGAAGCCTTCCCAAACCAGGAAGCCTTGATATACTGGGAGGGCATAGCTTGCTGGATAGAGAAGACTAACAAGCTAAGTCATCTATTTTGTGGTAAATCAGCGATGATTTTTCACTAAGGCTGACTAAAGTAATATTAGTGTTAGGCTTCTTGTGCATAAACACAAACAGTTTTGCAGTAGGAACACAGAAATAAAGATGTAGAATCTACAGTGTCATTACTATCCAGCTTCTAAAGAATTCTGTGTGTAAAAGTTGTGTTGAAAAGTTTTTCTCTTCCTATAGAAAATGTACTCTGTCCTTTTTGTGATGTCTTTGCAGTAAGCCCATAAAAATAACACCATAGTGGAGTTCACCTCCTCTATTTCTTTGCCTGAGAGATGGCTTGGCAGTGGTGGAGTGTTAATACAGCGTAGAGGAAAGCTCTGCGTATTTTTCTTCCAGGGAATCTGATCATAGGGCCTAATAGAGGAAATGCTGGTGTCTCTCTTTTTTTTTTTTTTCTTTGTTTTTTCATTCTGCCATAATTTTGTCTGCATCCTTCTCCACCATCATGGTACTGCTTGTTGTGCCCTAATTTTGTAAAGGATTTGAACCTATTGGAAACAAAGCCTGTAGCATTTTCTCTCATACAGGTTTTTTTCAGGTGATAGTTTGTTGCTTTCCAAGTGACTCTCAATTCTTTTTTTTTTTTTTTTGACTGCTTGCCTGCAGTGCATTAGATAGGTCTTAGGAGCCTTATAGATTGTGTTTCCATCTCTTTGAATTCAGAGTAGTTTTAAAACTGTCCAGCATAAATTCTGCATTCAGTGTTGCGGATTTGTGAAACTAGGTGTGTATAATACTCCTCTCTTTAAGTTAGACAAAAAAAAAAAGCTATTAACTATTATTCATGGAACATACTTGTTTTTAACAAATGAAATTACTTCCTAGTCATGTTTTTGTACAGTTGCTCTGAAGACCCAGTTCTGTGTTTTTTTAACTGGGCTCATTTTGGAAATCATGTTCTGTAGTAACCACAGGTTTTAGCAGTCTGTCTACTCAACTTAATCTTTCTTCTCCCCTTGAATGGAGGACAAACTATTGTTTAAGGTTTTCTACAAACTAAGTATTTCCGTGCTGGGGGAACTGTACACATTACTCCTTAGTGTATTCAGAATTATTTTCTTTTGTTGCTGTAAGACTTTCTAGCCTAACATTTTAAAATCCTGTTAATTCTTTATAAAGAATATTTCAGACACCATTTTTTACTACGAGCATTGCTACTCAGTACAGTACATATTGTTGATTTTTCCAAATAAAGAATTTACTCACTTGACATTTAGTTTGGCCTGAAGTACATTTCTTAATCTCAGTTAAAAATGTTTGAGTAACACAAAGTGGATATACTTATTTGAAAAGTTCATTGTTTGTATGTAATCTAGAATAATTTTCTCATTACTGACACAACCAACTATAAATTGCCTTTCTTCTCCCCCTGACAGTTTTCTCCCTCTTTCAATCTAGTGTTTCTGATTGGTTTTGTCTGTGAACAGCTTCAGAAGCTTCTGACCTTTTTTCCCCTCAGCACTATTTTGCTAGCAGTCAAAGGAGATTTCTTTTTGGTGGTTGTGGGTAAATTTATGCCAAGAACTCAAATGTCTTTCAGTTAATAGGATCATTTTTTTCAAAGTGAATGCTTGAATGTATTACTGAAGGAAATATGTGAATTTTAAAATGGTTTTACTCTTGCAGATACTGTAATTAAACACAGAGCATATTTAGTAATAGATCACTTGAACTCTTCTTTGTGGTTTTATGTAAATGGATTAAATGACATCTTGGTTAATCAGTTTCGAATTAGGGGCAGAGGAAGAGCCAGAGGAGTCTTTGCTGGAACAAATACTGGTCCCAGCAACTCAAATACTACTTTTCAGAAGAGACCGAAGGAAGAGGAGTGGGATCCTGAATATACCCCAAAAAGCAAGAAATACTTCTTGGTGGGTGTGGAGAACTCGATATCTTATGCATGCTTTTGTTTTTTCAAACTTTCTACAAGTGTAGAAGTAGCATGCATGTGCAGACAGGGACCCAAGTGGTGTAACCATGAGAACACCAGGGTTCTTATAGTCCCTGGTTCTGCTTCTCTTGCATCTTTCTGCAGCAGGCTGGCAATAGCTGAGGTCTGACAGGAGCTCATCTCCAAAACTTTCATCAGTGAGTGGGAAGAAGGCAGACTCAGACTAAAATTATTAAAGTTAAATTTTAAACCAGAAAGACTTCTGGTTTCCTAGATTTATGTCTGTGTGGCATTCATGCTTTCTGGAAGTCTGCAAAAGTGGAAAACCAAGAAAAGCTGATAGTATTTGTGGATGTTTGTCAGCTGACTCTGTCAGTAGCAGTCCTTCTGTTCTTAGTTGAGCAGTGTGACAATCATAAGGAAAAAAGTTCAGTTTTGATGCCTCTCTTCCATCTGGATTATCAAAGGAGGACTATTGATGTACCACCTAGTAAGCAGTGTAGTATACTGAATACGTAGTCTACGGTCCATTTGATTTCCTTCACAGTGCAAACTTAAAGATACTGTCACCACTGAAAAAATCTTAAGTAATGGAGATTAGACCCTCTCCTATAGCATTATTGTTTGTCACAAATATGTTAACAGGTAATCAAAAAAATAATGCAGTCACAATTTGGATATTTGTACAAGGAGTTCTCCTCCATCTCCCCACATGTATACAAACTTCTGATATATAAACATAAAAAGAGATGTCATAGTCCATTAAGAAATTCTGAGGTAGCTAGAACAAATATTTGTAGCTATTAAAGTGTTTTTTCTCATCTCTAAAAAGGTTTTTAAATTCAAAAAGCCACCCTTTAACTGTTATTACAATAAATAATTGATAATAAACTGCTTTATATAGGTGTGGTATGTGTTTAATAGTTCAGATTTCTTTCCAAATCACAAGGCAAAAAAAAAATGTTGAAGCAAGTGTACCTCACTCTAATAAATATAAACCTTGTTGATATTAAACAGTCTGTAGTGTTCATGCAATAGTTGAAATTATTGTCAGAAGTCTGAGGCTCATGTGTATATATATAAGGCTACTATATTTGGTAGCAAGACAGCAAACTTTAAGCTTATTAACCAGAGAAATTCAGCTGTTTCTTAATGTCACTTTTACATAGTTTCAACTTCATTTCCCCTGTGAAGCAGTGTTTCTGAAAACTGCCTTAAATTACCTTTCCTTAATAAGTACAAAAAATTCTTACCTGTGCATTAAAGTGAAAATAAAAAAAAAATCTAGCACACTCCTAGAGCTTCTTCCTTTACATTTTTTTCCCTCAAAATTAGTAAGCCATTCTTTCTTCTGAGTGAAGTGATAACTGATTTGTTACTCACAAACGTTTGAGTAGACCCACAGCTAATAAGGGCTCTTAAGCCACTTCTGTTGTTGTGGTTTTAGTTGTAGCATCGTGAATTATGAAACGTACTTCATAATGTAATCTGTAAATTATAATCTAAACTGTTAAATTCACTTAGTGTGTTTTTTGTGGGGTGCATGTTTTTTGTTTTCCTTTTTCTATGTGTAGTGTAAATGTTCTAGAACACGTCTGAAATGTTAGTAGCCTAACCTTTATCTTTGTCTGGTGTTATTGTAGCACGATGACAGGGACGATGGTGTGGATTATTGGGCCAAAAGAGGACGAGGCCGTGGTACTTTCCAGCGTGGCAGAGGGCGCTTTAACTTCAAAAAGTCAGGTAGCAGTCCGAAGTGGACTCATGACAAGTATCAAGGGGATGGGATTGTGGAAGATGAAGAAGAAACAATTGAGAACAATGAAGAAAAGGACAGACGCAAAGAGGAAAAGGTAAATGGTTTAGTGAACTGTAGATCAGACAGCTTACTTGCAGTATTCCAAGTAATTGGGGGGGGAGGGTCACTTTAAGAAATGTCAGTTTGGTTATCAACAGTTTACAAGACTGTTTTCTTTCCTTCCACAGGAATAACCCTGGAAGAAGGCTGTAGCTGAAAGAGCAGCTCTTGCACCATCCACACAACATTTTTAATAATGTTTTTTTTTTTTTTTGTTGTTAAATGAATGTAAGCATTTTACTTAAATTTTACTGTTGGAAAGTAGTTTAGAGGGATTGTTTTTGTTTTATGCCTTTAGAAAAAAATCTTGATATAGTAAACTATGTTAATGATCGTACAGGTAGAAAGTAAAATATTTGTAACAACTTTTAAGAAATTTTACTGTTTGTTATATGCAGCGTAATTCTGCTTTGTCCAAATACATGGTCAAGTACAACTCTAAAAGTTTTGATTCTCCCCTATGTCTGTGTTTTATTCTGAAGTAAACTTATAGCTCTGCACACCTGATATCTTGGAGCAGCATTTTTTATAAACTCATTACTACTTCTGTGTTGCCTTTTTTATAAGAAGTGTGCGTCAGGGTAGTTACCCAGTCATAGCCTAAGTACAAAGAGTTTTGCAAAAAAGCTGGTTATACATTAGTTCACGACAATCACATTTGTATAGTGTCCGTGATAAACCTGTGTTCTTACTCCACCCTGCTAGAGAGTGCAGCAGGAGTCTTTTGTCTGAGTGTGAGATTGTCACTCTTCTTTAGTAGCCTAAAAAATACATCCTATAATAAATACTAAAGTGGGTTTTGAGTGTATTATTTCCCTTGTGGAATGTGAGTTTTAGAAACCTATTTCCAAGTTACTGCTACTAGAAACTTTCAAACACATCTGGAAGCTAGAGTTCCCTCCCGCAGCTCTATAGTCAGTGCAGAACTACCTACAACTGGGTTAATTCATGTAGCTTTTGTCTAGAACAGATTGTTTTCTCTGGTCAAGAGTAATTTAGCACAATTTTTAAGGTTTTATAAACCTGTGTTTTAAACTTGACACAGGAGAAGTGTGGTGTCTGTGAAGTACAAAGTACAAGTGGCATTTTCAGGGCCACAAGATATTACAGTTTCAGCTTTCTGTTGGTAGCTAGCTAAGAAATCAGTGGCAGTATCAATCTAGCATTTTCTTTAGCAATTTTTGATCTAGTTTGTTAAAACTGCCTCTAATTTCTTTGGAAACCTGGGAAAAGCAAATCCACACAATCTAGAAAGAGTAAGTCTATAAATATTCTGGCACATTTACAGTCTTGAGTGAAATGAGGGGGTGGGGAGAGGCAGGGGAGAAATGAGACAAAAAGAAAACGCCACAAAATTCCCTGAAACAAATAAAGCAAGATTTATTAAATCCTGATACTTCAGATGCACAAAACATTTTTTACAAGGTGTGAATTCCATTACAGTGTCCTGGAAGTACCTTTCTTTAGTATTCTACTTCTACAGAATGTGTAAATTTTGAAGCTACAACTTCATGGTAATGGTTAATGTAGCAAAAGATGTGAGAAATGTCTTGTTTTCTTCAACACTGAATTCTAAATAGTTATGCTTCTAGGATTTTTGTAGCCAACATGCCAGAAGTTAATCTACACTGGTTGTGAGCTTTTTTAATTTATTTTTAACAGCAAACTTAGTTTAGTGGTAGGTATGCTTTTGAACTACAGAATGTTAAGAGTGACAGTAACATATGTGAATTGCCAGAACAAGGACATTGTGATACGACAAAGCTATTTAGGTTTTCTTTATCAGACTGCTATAGATACAGTAAAACTTATATTTTACAGGGAGTTAAAAGTGGAGTTGTTCTTAGTTTGCTCCTTGGAATGGCATAGTGTCTTGAAAAAAAACAGGAGGTGGGGCAAAAAAACCCAAAAAGCATTGATAGGGGTGTTTTGTATTATATACTTCTGTAACATATATCCTCTTACTGGTTTTAGTGTAAGAGTAGTCAACCATCTGCCCTACCCCCTTGGAACATCTTGGGTTGCTCTAGTGGGCCAGTGCCTGTGCAGTAAGGGAAATAGGAATACTTGTCTGTCTCTAGTAATTACTTTAAAGTTTAGGCAAATCATGCCCTTGTTATAAGCTCTACTTTTACACACAACATATCACCTAATAGCTGTTAGAACTGTAGAACCTATTATTCCTTGGAGTTACTAGCCAAGCTCCCGCAGACTTTGTGGCTACTAAATCAGAACAAGCAAGGACATGAAGAAAACGGGCGTGGCAGCAGCGGCGAAGCCTGTCCCTCCTAAGGAAGCAGAACGGAACACGGCTCCGGACAGGCCAGGCAAAAGCCAGGAAGCACCGAGCGTCGCCTCGGCCCTCCTTTAAACCGCCTACTCCCGACACCCTCCGCGAGCGCGCCCCGTTCTCGGTCCCCTATTGGCTCTGCCAAGACGCCGCCTGCTTCCTATTGGCGCGTTTTCCCCTCTGCCCCGCCCCTGCCCCTGATTGGCGCTGCCGGGCACGGCTGCCTAGTTTGGGCCTGCTGC
>NW_008589797.1:0-302 GCF_000691845.1 Merops nubicus
CCACCTCTCCCGGAGACGCTGGGATCTTTGCACTCCTTGATGTCCGCCCGGTTCTCCAGCCGGATCCTCACCCGCCCGCTGTGGGCCTTGTTGTCAAAGGTGATCTGGGGGGGACAAGAGGAACTGTCACCCGCCTGTGACACCCCCCCCAGGTCGGGAAGGGGGGTGGTGGTGCACTCACGGTGATGGTGAAGGTGTAACAGTCGGGCAGCTCGTTGTTGATGATGGTTTGGATGTTGATGGCCTTCAGCTTGAACTGGATGGTGACGTTGATGAGTCTGGGGCTGGGACGTTGGTTTATT
>NW_008589797.1:832-1151 GCF_000691845.1 Merops nubicus
CCCCACATCGAGAGGAAGTCCCCACGTGGGGGTTCCCCCCCCCAGCACCCACCCATGGGAAGGGGGCAGCGATTACTTGTGGAATTTGAGGGTGAAGTTCCTGTAGCTGTGGCTGAGCTCTGGGGGAAGGGGCTGCGGGTCCTCGGGGTCCACCCCCAGGCAGTCTGCAGGGAGAGAATCACACAAGGGCTGGGCTGGGAGAGACCTCTGAGGACATCGAGTCCAACTGTCCCCCAGCACGGCCAGGTCCCCCTGACCCCTGTCCCTCACCCCACATCTCCACGGCTTGGGGACCCCTCCACGGGGGGGGGCTTCACCA
>NW_008589797.1:1564-2318 GCF_000691845.1 Merops nubicus
AAGGGCCAAACACCACCCCAGGGCCCAGAGGCGGCCGTGGCAGGAGGAACGTCACCCCCAGACCCACCGGTGACCACCCTGGGGTCGATGCTGAAGGTGTCGTTGGCGGGGTCGATGCGCCCTTTGCGGTAGTAGCGCTGGCAGAGCGTGAGGCCCCCGGCCTCCCCCCGCACGTAGGCGTAGCTCCCCACCGTCTCGTTGGGGATGGCCAAGTACTAGGAGAAGGAGAAGCCCTCAGACGTGGCCCCTCAGCCACCTCCACGGCCCCGACGGGCCTCCCTCCCCCGGGTCCCACCTTCTCCAGGGCGTAGAAGACGCGGTCGTAGAGGTCTCGCTGCGTGTAGACGGCGTAGGAGTCGTCGGCGCCGTCCACGTAGTCCTTCAGGAAGAGGTGCTTGAAGGCCACGGTGTTCTCCTCCTTGAAGGTCACCACCATCTGGTTGCTGAGCCCGAAGAGGATGAGCTGAGGGTGGGAGCGAGGGGAGGGTTAAATACCCACCCCGGGTAACGACGCCGCGGCCCAAAACGCGGCTGTTTTGCCCCAAAACGCCCCAGGAGCCAGAACGGCAGCACCTCACGCTGAGGTGGCCTCAGGAAGGCGAGGGGCAGCTAGAAAAGCCCTGAGGTTGCCCCAAAAACCTCTTAAGGTGCCTGAATCCCTGCAGCAAAGCTCCTCTGCCACCACCAACGGGGGGAGGACGAGCTCTTCAGTGGACGTGGCCGTGTCCCACCACGCGTGGTGACAGTCTCCTTA
>NW_008589798.1:0-11222 GCF_000691845.1 Merops nubicus
GGGGGCGGCGGGCCGGGCTCCCCGCCGCGCTCTGCGACCCCCCACCACCTCCCGGTGAGGTTTCTAGAAATCCGTTTTCTTCTTGGTTATAAACGTCTTAAAGCCGTCATTACTGAAATGGGGGGCTGTATAAGACTTCACGTTCTTTAAATAAACAAACAAGTACGATGTTTGTAGTCTTCCTCTGATAAGAAAGTTTGCACACTTGATAATCAAGTAAACAGTAATCAGCAAATACATAAAATGACCCAAACATGGTTCAGTCACACCTCATGAGCGTTGAGCTTAAATGGATTAACTGGGGAGCTATGAGTTCAATTTTCAGTGAGGCTGAGACAGCTTGTACCCCGGCATTGCCTGCTTTGCACTCGTACTGAAACACGGGGCTTTGGGGTAGAGTACACTTAGCGTAAAATGCAGTCAAGGTCACAAACAATTGCTGTGCTAAGTTCAGCTCTTCTGCAGCAACCCTCCCAGGAAGCAGCAAAAGCCCTTACATTTCATACAGGGAATCTCATTTATTTCTCTGGCTGGTGGTTAGGGCTTTGGGTTTGTTTTGAGAGGGAAGATCCAGAAAACAGAAAATGACCTTTGAAGCAGCAGTGTTTTAAGCGTTTTCTTGTGATTGTTTTTTTTTTTCAAGTGTAATGTTTTGGCTTGCATTTCGAAGTTCTTTTAATTAGTTTTTGGCTTGTAAATTATTGGGGTTTCTTTAGAACCAGTAGTGATGTTTTTCTGTCTTCCTGTGGTAAAAGTGCATTGTATTTCAGTCTGATTTGTGTAAGCAAGAAAACCTTGTGGGTACTGAAAGTGTTACTAAATACAAATAGTTCTTTTCCAATGTTTATAGAACGACCTTATTTGTGTAGAAACTTTTTTTTTTTTTTTAAATATGAATGAACTGCTACTCCAAGCTTTCTTGTGAGAGGAACGGAGGAGCAGGGAAGAGGAAAGCACAGGGAGAAGTCGACCCGAGTGCTCCTGGAGGAGCAATGTTCTTGCTAAAGGTATTTGGTCAAAAGGTGCTAACACAATGCACAAGTTCGGTGTAGCTGGCATGATAGTGAGTTTCACTTGAGCTACAGTTTAATGAAGCATCTACTGCCTTGTCTGAGTCATTTGGAACACATTACTTCGATAAACACAGGCTCAAAGCAGACAACAAAGGCAGAATGAAGCAGTGCAGGGAAATACAACACAGAAGGAGCAATAGGAAGGCAGAGGATGGCTGTAGTCACAGAGGCAGGACAGCAGAAGAGGGGCAGGGGCCTCAAGCAGTAGGAATGAGAGAACAGAACAGCTTCGGGCAGTGCATGATAGCAGAGATGTTGATGAGACCAAGAATTTTGTTTCTAATATTTATTTTTTTTGCACTTTTCCCTTGAGCACAACTTTTCTTCATACCCAGTGCATTGGGCCAGAGGCAAAGTAGCTAATGAAACTGACATTACACCCTCACAAAACAGGCTTAGGATAATTACCCGTGACACAGCTAAGTGTCCTGATACAGGTCTTGTTAAAATTTTGAATCATTTTCTTTCTATGTATCTCTGTTTCTGTGGTTACGTTGCTCCTCGTGCTTCTCACAAGTTCAGCTGTCTACAAAAGCCAAATTTAGGAGAATTGAGACCTATGTTACCATTTTCCTACAGTAGCATAAACTTCTTAGGGAATAACAGACTCTGAATTTAGGTGAGAATTAATGTCTTCTGCCACAGAGCATTAGGTGAGCAGCCTTTCACGTGAATTACTATTTTAAGTTTAATAACTAAAGTGTAGCATAGTTCTTCAAAAAGGAGATTAGTTAACTGACACCATCTATCCCTGCTAGTTGTCTGCAACTAGATTGCAGAGAACGACAGCCTGTTTGCACATGCATTTTGCAAACTCGCCCCTCGCTTGTACTCTATTTTGCAAATTGCAGACATTGAGATGAGTGGTCTATAATTTCCTAGCCTGCCTTTCACTTGGAACACTGGTGCTGCACTGGCACGCATCCACTCTGCTGTGACTTCATTTGAATACAGCAAATTCTTTATTATGATTAACAAAGGGTTGCTCTCTGGTCTGCTTTGAGTCTCAGCCTGCCCATGGAGATTAGTGGGTTTCGAGCAATGCCAGCTCACTAAATATCTCCGCTTCACTGATCTCAAAGACGTTTCTGACAATGGATTTAGTAGACATTTTCATGAGTGTTCTTGCCTTTGAAAGGATAATACCTTAGTAGTTCTGCTTTCCCTTGCTGTTTGATTCTCCATCCTGTTCAAAAGGGTTTAAATTCAAAACGTCTCTTTCTTCTTATGTTGCTTCTTTGAGGTAGATAAACACATACGTTTATGGGTTTAATTCTTGAATGCAGCCCCCCCTTTTTGATTTTATTTTGGGTGAATACATTACAAGTGCTTATATATTCTCTCCCTCTTTGTGGTAGAAACTAGTAAAACTTTCTTTCCCAAGGCAAGATGAACAGAACTTTTTCAGTTGAGCAGGAAGAGGCCATTGGTTTTAAAGTTGGGAGGCGCCAGTTACTTGTCCTGAAGTGGCCATATATCTCATTTGGCTACAAGAATTAGAGAACGATCAACAGTAAAACCTTAGATGACACTGAATCTGCAGCCTCTTTTATTTTTTGATGCCAGTGTCTCCATTGACCTGTTTAGCTGTTAGCAGGTAACACAAGCCTCATTTAGCTGTTAAGTCCGACTGAAGTATTTGTACAAAGTATGTTCTTGAAACTGGGATGATTTCTCCTCAAATTGTCTGTTCAGTACTGTCTTGTAAAGGTTTCTCTCAGTTCCACTGCAACGTAGCAAAGTAATCTTCCTGCCTCAATGCTGTCTGAGTTACTCAGAAAAAGATGTATTAGAGATAGATGGTGGGGTTTTTTTATGATATAATCAGAAAATAAATGCAGTCAAATCTAGGAACATGAGAGACATCCATCATCTTAATTTCTAATTTTTCAATTAAGGTCATGGTTATGAACTACATTGTGTGTTGCCACTTCCAGAGGCTTTCTTTTACACTGAGAGTCCCTAGTCTTCTCTAGGGCCTCCTGACCATTACAACATTTAGGTTTTAAAGTTCTTCTTGCCCCCACTTTTAAGATCTATTTCTTTTCTGAAATTAGGATACTTCACAGGCAAAATCCTTGTGTGCAGTTAGAGCCCAGCAGTTCTGATCAGGTTACATTTAAAAATGAAACTATTACTAGCAAACTCTTCCCTGTTTTATACCGTACATTTCAAAAAAGTCACACAGGTAAGATGTTCTAATGGGTAGTGATGGTATGGTGGTCTAGGTATGAAGGATCTTCCATTTTTGTATATCCCTTGCTCCAGCTGGAGCAGGGCAACATCAATAGCATCACCTAAATCAAGAAAATAAGTTCATTTAGAGAAGTCTCTCATGGAAACAAGGCTTTATGTTGCTTATTTGTTTAAATGAACAGAACCAGATAGTAACAGAGAAGTAAAACCAGGAGTTAAGTTTTTTTGAAGAAGGAACATTTGCAATTTGGGGTTTATTTTCATTTGTGTTAGTAAGACATACCATGTGGTTAAACAGTATTTTATATTGATGTTTTTCACATGACTTCTGTTAGCACATTGAACACAAGCTTGTATAATAAAGCAGGATCCTGGAATGACAGATCTTAAAGTTTATCAAAGAAAGGTAATCATCCTCTTTTACGTTCCAAAAAATTCTGTAAGAAAAGGAATAAGGCAGAAAATTATAAACCTTTCAAAAATACTAGGTTAAATACCTGGAAGGAAAGAGACCCCCGAAGTCTTGTGTTGCTGTCAGGTGGGTGAAGCTGTAGATGTCTCTTTTAAGTGCCGCAGGAGAGCAGCAGCTGCTGTCCAAAGCTGGGTTTGCTGTTGGAAAATGGATGAGCACAGTGAAGTCTTTGTCAAAGTAAAGACAACTGAACTGACTTGGAATAAAACCAAAAGTGTTCCAGGCTTTTAGTTCACAGAAAATGTAGATTCACCAACACCCACATAAAACAGATAAGAGATGTAGAAAGTATTAGGTAATGCTGAAAAAAAACAAATAGACCTTGATGGCAGTTCAACTGCAGGGAAGCTGCTCCCACTTCAGGATTTGGCTGTTGTGCTCCCAATCCATGTGCAGCAAAGGACATCATTTACTCACGGTATTCCAGAGGATTCCTCTGGGCAAATCCTTGAAGATTTGTCTTACCCAGTATCTTTACCTGCATTGCAAAGGTCTATGCTGTCTCTGAGGTACAGTTTCTCACTGATTAATCCAGTGGATCAGTCAGGTCATTCGCTCCTGTACGTGACACACACTCTGACATCAGCAGCACAAAACCAAAGGTGGTGGCAAAAAAACCTTGCAAGAAGGGTGTTGTCAGTGCTGAGCTACACTCAACAGCAACAGGCCGTGAAGAACGTAGCAGCCTGCCTGGGAGAACTGCTGCCACTTCTCTAGCTCCTGGTGCTAGATCAGCCTGAGCTGAGAGTCACTGATCACTTCTACCTGGTGCTCCTGATGCTGGATGGGAAGGGTTACTGCAGCCTTGGGCTGTTAAGTCTAGGGCAGGGTTTCACTAAAGGCGGTGTCTGAGCTGCTTTGCAGCAGGGTGAGGTAACCCCTGCATCAGTACTTGCCCAGGGATGTACTAAATGTGATCATAGAATGGTTTCGGTTGGAAGGGACCTTCAAAGGTCATCTGGTCCAATCCTCCTTCCAATGAGTAGGGAGGAACGTCTTCAGCTGGATCAGGATGCTCAGAGCCTTGTCCAACGTGACCATGAATTTTCCAGGGATGGGACAAATTTTGCTCAGTGGCATTTATGATTGTATCATGTGTTTAATAACTGGCTTCTTCTTCTTTTTTTTTTTTTTTTTTAACTCAGATATTTTCCTGCAGTGTGACCCTGGCGATTGCTGCTGAGATAGTGACCTCCAACTCCTCCTATGAGATGCAGTGGTTCCACATACTTGTTTTGGGCTCTGCTCCACTGGAATCCCATCAGATTTAAATAGTTTCCAGCATAAGTCACATTGTAGCTACAACATCTTTGAGCTGTTAGGATTTTCACCTCAGGTACAAAAATACAGATCTCCAGTCCTTGAGTTCTAATTATGCTCCAGCCACCTTGATTCTGGTACGCTGACCTGGCCTGAAGATAGCAGCAATGCCAAGAGATATTAGTTTGGTGCATTTGTTCCCTCAAAGCATAGTTAAGCTACAAATTTTGCATGTAGACGTGCACCAACAGGGGCTGGGCCTGTTGAAATTTTTGTGTTGATCAAGTTTGAATTCCATTCAGGGTTGCAATTAGGGAGGCAACCTCCAATGAATGCACAGAAAATTTGCTTGATAATGAGGAATTTTACAACCTGTCCATGAAACTTGGTAGCACTAGATGAAGCCAGAAGGATTGTTACTGAATCTTCCCAAAAATTCTCACTGGTGAAAAAGAGCCAGTTGATTGAATAAAAGGCAAGATTTTCCAGTTTGTCTGTCAGCAGTCCTGAGGAACAGAAGGTAATGAGGAAGAAACTAATGGCATTATTTTGGGGCCAGAGGTAAAAAAAACAGTGCATGGTTCATCAGAGGGCTAATACTGTATAATGATTGATGATCCTGTAATCAGAGCCCCCACAGAGAGAAACAGGCTGCAAATTAAATGATGGAATATTTCACAAGTGGCTTGGAACTGTAATGCAATAATCAAGAATTTACAGAGAAAGACTTTATGCCCCTTATTTAACAAGCTGCAGCATTTCTAACAGAAATAATTAGGGTTCTAACAATGTATTCATTTGATTGAAGAATTGAGTTTGACACTAAAAAATCGCCTGTAATCTACATGTCACATGTAGCTGTCTACTGACACAAAACCTCATGCTCTAGTGCACCAGCATTCACAGCAAATTAGTTTCAGTTTTATTGTATTCTGTAACCACACCTAGTGGTATCTGGAGAAATAAAGTTCTTTTACTGTGTCGCTGCTAGCTAGGTAGCTCTTACAACTGAAATATTGGAGAATGACTCAGTGGTATGACTTAAAATCAATGTGTCACTGTAGTTAGAGGCTTGTTTTTTTAGATTTAGTAGTAAAGAGAAAGGAGGAATCAATTTCTCTTTCCTTTTTGAAATCCTCAGGTTGGCAAGTCAATGGCTTCCTCCAGCAATTCACTGCACATCCTTCCTGGAAAGCTTCCACCTCTCTAGAGACAAAACATCCCCCTTAGCTTTCCCCAGAAGTGGGAAAGTGCATACTGAGAGTGAATGACAGCATGCATTTGGTGAGATGAGTAGAATTGTGGCTAGGTAGCTGGTCTAACATGAGCATACGTATGCACCAGAGAATCCACGCTGATTTGAGCTAAACAAAACTTCTCTTCTTTTGGTCAAATTCAGCTATATCCAGCATGTGGGCAGATCAGCCATGCAGTACACATAATGCCACTGACACCTCTAGGAAACAAAGGGTCTGCTGCAACTTCCAGAAAATTTGAGATGTCCATGAGGTTTTTAATTTACCTTGCCTGTGTTCTGCATAGCATATGTACATATTCTGTTTTGGAAATCACTTTGCAGCATCCCTAGTTCTTTATAATGTTAGATGTCACCATGCAGCTGACCTCTTTCTCGAGGCAACCTAATATGCACTACAGCTGCCAGTTCTGAGAGGTTCTGGACTCAGTTTTTCTCCAGCTCATCAGAAAACTGGACAGATTATTATTAACCAGCTTTTAAGCAATTGGATCTTCCTTTCTTTGATGACTTCTGTGATCATACAGTGTACCAAAAGACCATTGCTGAGTTACCTAGCCATTCCGGGGGCCAGCCTAATAATTTCAGATTCAGGGAGAGGTAATTTCAGCAGTGAATTGCAGAAACTGCTCTCAAAGAAATCTGCATATGTTCAAGTTGAGGCAGCTCTTACCCTGGGGACATCCATCCTAGCAAGAAATTTATAAGCCTTGTTAATATCTTCCTTTGGCATTGTTTTAATAATGAGTTGTAACAAATTTCCTAGCTCTTAGTGACAGTGTTCTTGTCTGTTTGTCGTGGCAGATCCAAGTCAGCTTTTTCTCTAAAGCTGAGGAGAAGGTCCATGTGTTAGCCTGTGGGGGAGATGAGACACCCATCCACAAGACCTGTGGTTCTTAGCTAACTTTTACACCAGTGTGGTTATGACTTGAAATGAGAATACGTCTATGGAGTAGGCAGTCTGCTGGTCCCTGATTTTGGCCAGGAAGCTGGTAGGGAGAACTTGCAGTATAACTGCATGCCTCAGTGCACTCAGGACTTTTTGTGCAGTATTTTTCTCTTAAATCTCCCTTGTGTTATGCATATACATACACACCTGCATACATATCCCACGTTTTCTGTTGCGATACCCACTAGATAAGAAGAATTAGAGCTGTCACTGGTCAGGATAACACATCCATTAAGTAACAGCCCTTTTCATATAGACTGGTTGAGGATGTCTTCTTGACCACAGTCTTCCAACTTGAAGATATTCAGCAGTTCATGGGTGGCTTTCTCATAGAAAATTGTTCCTTGCATGCCTGGGTTTTTTTCAGTATGACTGTATTCATCTTTGTTGTACCATACACACTCTCTCCAAACAGCAGGTGTGCCACAGAATTAGCGACATAAATGCCATTAATGTTCATGAAGCAATCAAATGCTCTAATGATGGACAGGGTGGAAGCACCCAACAAGGGCCTTAATATTAAGCTGCTCTTTGACTGAGTATTGTCCATCCTGTGAAGGCAAAGGGCTAGTGGTTAAAGACAGCATGTGACTGTAATTAAGGGCCTTTGTATAGAAAAATCATCTCAAGATCTCCCTAAACTGCCCTGTTCAGTTCCTGGGAACCACCTGTGGGATGTGTTGTGGGAGCTGGCCTACTATGACCATCAGTAACTGGCTTATTGATAGTGTGCTGTTAGCCCAGAGAGATTTCTCTCTTCCTCCCCTGCATTGTCCCTCCTCTTCTGTGGGGCTGGGAGACATTTTTTCCATCTTTTAACCTTCAGACAGTGATCCTCAAAACTTCTTTTCCCTGCAGAAGTGGTGTCTGCTGAGTACAGGAGTGGGCTGGTGGAAGTGCCTGATACACGTGGTGGGTTACGTGGCTGGGGAGATGCAATGTTATAGCTGTCTTTGAGGGCGAGGGAACCAATAACAAGAGTTTCAGTCTTTGCTTGTTTCTCCAGAAAACCCACCTCACAGTGAGATACTGTATTGCTTAAATCTCTCCCAGGGAAGTTTTTTAATAAAGTCATTGCGCTACTGCATTTGTCCTATGATCATAAGACACTTCCAGGTGAGCTTCCAGTGAGCTAGATAGGCCTTTTGTAGAGAACATCGAAGCACAATGGTATAGTGGTAGTTCTGTCCCCTATTAGCTCCCAAATATGGCCAGCCAGGCACAGCTGCCCCACAAAAACAGTTTCTACCTCCTGCAACCAGAAAGTCTCCTTCAGCCCTGAAATCAGTGGTCTCAGTCATGTCAGTGGCAATAACAGCTGTGACTGCAGTGAACTCAGCAGAGCCAGGGTGAGATCTGGGTAACCACCAGAACCTATCCTAAAGGCACTGAACTTGGAGAAATATTTTCAAGTCCAGATTTGTACAGATACAACAGTCCTTTGACATTGAATCCAAATAGGCACCTACTGTGGTTTTGACTTATCATGAGTGTGTCATGCTCTCATGATAGTTTTGGGGCTAAAAATGATTTTGAGGGAGGTTGAGCCAACACTTCTCACACATGTTCAGTTTGTTTACACTGTGGCTTGTTTTGTACATTGGCTACAAAGTTATGCTTCATAGAAGAAAAGCCTGGCAACACAAGGGAGATTGTTGTAAACGACTAGAGTGAGCGCTCCAGTCTCTGTACAATAGACATGCTAGAACTCAAAATAGCACCAGAGGACAAAAAAACCACCACCCTTAACAAACAGTAAGAACATTGTTTGTTTTTAAGAAACACTGAGCATTGTTTTCAGTTTCTAGATGAAGCTCAATTGCCAAAAAAGCCTTTGTTACTGCCTAAACCAAATTCAAGTTGGGAAGCGTAGTCAATAATTATTTCATTTAAGAATGTACTGCCAAAAACCTAGAGATGGGAATGCAAGACGTGCATTAAAGCCTCCCAGAACTCTTGAGACATCTGTATGGAGGGTGCTTGCTGCCTGCGTGTCTGCTGGAACCCAAGACTGAAATTTTAATGATCAATTAAGCTTTGGCGTCTTAGAAATGAAAATTAATCCTGACTGTGTTCTGTCTCCTGTCCTTTTCCCCTCCCTTTCTGGCTTTTCCACCCAATCAGGCACAAACAATACAGTTTCTTGTACACTGCAGTACCCACCTTCTTCCTGTTAAGAACAGAAGTCTTGGCAATCTCCCTGGATGGCCACACTGGTCCAGAATTGTCTCCAGGACACATGCTTCCTTTTGTGCTCGGTGGAGCGAGGGGTACAGCCCTTGAAGCACAAATACTGTCCACGGTTAGGAACAGTATGGGCAGGACCAGAAGCTGATCACTGGCAGCTGTATGTTGTGGAAACAGCAAGTGCCCTAAAGCTGTCCAAGACCATGGACTCTAGGGATTGCCTGTCTTCTCATCCTTGTGCTACAGAATCTGTTCATCAGGTACAGAAATGGGTTAGGGATTTACTGGCAGCTTAATGGCAATTTTTATTTCTGTCCCAACATGGAGTGCAATTAGTGAATTAAACAGCCAAGGTACCTTTCCAGTGCACGCGGAAAGCTACATGAGAGCCCCAAAACCTACATAAAAAGCACAATAGTACCCTCAGGAGTGCATGAAGAGCATTTGAATTCCTGGACCCTGCAGAAACAATTGATAGATTCAGAGCCAGTCATGCCAAGGGCTTTCAGCTGTCTAGGAAAGACAGAACACTTTTTGGGTATGGTGAGGAAAGGCAAATGTACATCAGCAGTTACTGGTTGGGCCTTCAGTGTCAAATCCACAAGCTGGATGTCATAACATGGCCCTGATTCAACAGGAGAGGTGAAGCATTCCCTCGTGTCAGGTAACACAGTGGTTACAGACCTCTTCTGGAGGCAGGGAGAGGGGTTTAAAGTCTCTTTGCCTGGGAAGAGAGCACAGCACCTTGCCTAGCATGTAACCAGACGATGCCCCACCTTCTCTGAATGTGCCTGTGGTGGTTTGTTTGCTGAACTCCACAACATTGCATTAGGTGTGCTCAGACCATGCCTGTTGGATCAGTGCCCTCAGAATAGGATCTGTCTAGGCTCTGGATCCCAATGGCACCTACATAATTAAATCAGGCACCTAATTACTTGAATTAGATCTCTGCTGGGGTGATCCAGGGGGTGTGCAAGCAAGTGCTCAGAGGACTTGCAGGTTGTACAGGGGAGCATGTAGTGGATGAATGTACTTCTAAGGCTAACCAAGCAGCTGCTGAACACCAGCAGGTCTGGATTGCACTTTCAGATTTTGGGGGATTTTTGGTATCTAAGTTATCTGTTGGCTTTATCCCCAAGACTAACATGACTGAAGTCTAGCACACTGCATCTCTCAAGCCAAGAACAGGAACTGCCAGGTTAGCAGTCCTCCTCAGTGTGTGTGTACTTCTAGGCAGATTCTGCCTGAAAAAAATTCTTGTAGGTCGTTCACCTGTCTCAAACTGTCCTCACTGGCTGTGAAGAGTAAGCGTAGCAGTAGCAAGAGCCCCTTGTGATGTAATAGCATCCTCATTCTTTTTCCTCTATTGAAAATGGACTTTACACTTTACAGAGAAACATGTGAATTAACTTCATCTTGAATGAAGTGCACTTCAAATGGTGTTAATTTGACTTGCCTGGGTTTCAGTGGAGCAACTTTCCTCTTCCAGGAGTATGAAATTGCACACACGTCACTGGAGAAAGGTCCCTTGGTCTGCAGATTCTGCTCTTGGTTGGACTTGATGATCTTGAAGGTCCCTTCCAACCTGCGGGATTCTATGATTCTATGATTCTTAGTTTTCAGACACTAGAAGGAAATCTGGCCTCCACTGAAATCAGTGAGGGTTGTCCTGGCCTGACCAGCTCTTCACCTCAGGTGAGTTCAGGTGCTCCACTGGGTGGTCCAGAATGCAGTCTGGAGCGTTGGGTGCCCCTTGGCATTTCCCCAGGGCCGGCGATGGTGACGGCACACGCTTCGGGGCGCTGGAGGGCCGCGGGCTGGCGGGGGGCG
>NW_008589799.1:0-2484 GCF_000691845.1 Merops nubicus
TATATATATATAATGTGCATGTATACACGATATACTTGCATACATATAAACACATCTGTGCCCAGCGTTTTCCATGTTGCTCGCAACCCGGGACATGCAGCATTTAGCCCAGCACTGCTCTGCTGCCAGAGTTTTCCTAAGGCCTGGAAACGAGCAGCCATCCCCTTGCAGCAGCTCTGCACAGTGACAGGCGGCTAGAGTCACACTTTGCCTTTGGAAAGCAGGGGGAAAAGAATGAGTAATCATTTTGTTTGAATTGCCATAAGTATGAAATATTTCTCTGGAGGCAAAAAATATCTTGGAAAAGCAGAAAGGTATTCTTAAATGGCTGGTCAAAGTAGGAGCGTTGTTGCATTGTTGTGCTTCTTTCTTAAAGGGAAGCAAGTGTTGGGGTTTCAGAACGTTTCATTCATAAGTGTATGAAATGAGCATGCATACTGATAGCACTGTTATGAGAATTTAAACTAGTAATTAAAAATGAAGTAACTGTAATTACCTGCTTCTGGTTTAATAAGTGTAATTTGTCTTTGATGTTTGGAAAGCCCTGCCTCCCCACGCGGAGCCCAGCAGCCTGGGTATTGGAAGGGTGAAAATCTTACAAAGTTTCATGTGTTGCCATCAAGGTTCTTTTTTGTAGCCAATTTGCATTTTAGTTTTGTAACATTTTGACTGTTGAAGCCATTATGTCTGTGGATACTGATTGCATAGTGCTTTTAAAGAGGCAGAGTGCTGTTGGGGAAAAAGTCCTCTCTCTCCCTTCACCCCTTGCTAAAAATGACAGTGGGTTTTGTTTTTGTTTTGTTTGTTAGTTTTTTTCCTTCTGAGGGACACTCTGATTTGAAACCTGTTATTGTCTTTGAAATTTTCTTCTTTAAAGTAGAACTGTTTTTTAAGAAAAAAGCGAGTGTGCTGGCTATCTCTTCCTGGGTTAACTTCTTATTTTCACTTAGAAAATTTCTTTTCAGCTGGAAAAATGTTTTAAATTATAGCCATTTTTAAAAAAAAATAATAAAATTGCTCCTAGGAAGCAAAAATACTGTGGGAAACCTGTAATTTAGACAAGTACCTATATTTTACTTGCTTTGTGCTGCTGAAATTTAGAATCCCTTCCCATTTACAGTTTACTTTTCACAGAACATTATTAACTTTTTGGCTTCATACATGATCTTCTGTCAGATGCTTTTGATTTGTAATTTAGCAAAGTATAATAAACAGTGCAAAAGTCATGAATTTTCCTCCGCATCCTGAGCTCTGTGGTAGGGAAAATGTGATAAAATGTGTACCTTAAGTCTTGTTTGATGATCTCTCAAAGCAAGTTTGCCTTCTGGAAATAATTTCTGGGGTTGAAGAGCATGGTATTAACAGATTTAATGTGGCTATTCAATGGATTGGTGGAGTACTATGTGAGGTTTAACAAAATGAGAGAGACAAATTGAACATCAACAAAACCTACATCTGTGAAGAATTATAAATTTAATTAGAAAAAAGGCAAACTTAAAAGACCTCATTTACTAATCAGAATTTGATGTTACTGATTAAAGAATCTTAAATGGATGAATTTTAAGTAGCTTTGCTATCTTCATACTTTTTTTCATGTACTGCATCGTGCCCGGATCTGCAATCTCTATTAAGGAGCAAGATGTGAACGTTACTTACAACAATCAGATTATGCACTTTAGTATTTTTAAGGTACAAAGGAGAAATTGCATGTCATTTAGCATATATGGCAATATTAGTTTCAGCAGAGCGCAGTGTATGAAGGGTGAGTGACAACTCCTTTTTTTTTTTTTTTTTTTAAATGTGCCCCTTTGGCTGGCCAGGTGAGGCCATTGCGTGTGCACACACACACACACACCTTTTTCTTTGACATGTGAGTTATGTTGCAGAACTTTAATTATCCAGAAATCTGTTGGCAAAATGGGAGAATGTATGAGAGCAAGCACTCGCCACCCAGAAATGTTTTTATTCTATGAACTGGTTGTCATAAGTGTGGTTCCTTACTACCTCATAATTTTGTACTACACATAAAAAACTGAAAGCATGTGAAGTGTAGCATTTTGTAAACTGTAACTAATTTCTCTCACATCTGTGTCTAATTGTTGTCTGCATTCGCATTCTTGAGAGTAGATTTATTTTTCCTGGACCACTCTGTGGATTCAGCTGACCAGCCTAAGTGAGGATTAGTTGTTTTAAAGTTATTTTGATTAAAGAGTCATTTTTAAATACGGTAACGTACAACATATGGTTTAAATAATCCTTAAGACACAAAAGAATATATTTAAAATGTCTAATGAAAATGAAGACTGTGAATATGAACTTTCAGAAATCATAGAGTGTTAGGGGACATATAATGTACATATTTAATTCGCTTTGAATGAGCTGTGTTGTTGTGGGTTTTTTGGTCCTCTCCCACAAATCTGTGAATGGAATCTCACTATACGCACATGTACGTGTATCTGTACATATGTATTTGTAAGTGTAGGG
>NW_008589799.1:2515-8964 GCF_000691845.1 Merops nubicus
TTTTTAAAATTTGGTAAATAAAGTAATGAGTATTAAACGTATTTTAGAGTTTAGAAAAGTATGAGTAATACTGTAGGGCACTTTGGAAAATATCAGTTCATTAAAGCATCTATTCGGAAAAGGAAGTTTCTTCTATTATAAAAGATGTGTTTTAAAGGATCCTGTGGAAGAGAGAGTGAAGGTAGCTCTGTAAGCAAACTTAGTTCTCACCTATAATTTTTTCCAGGTGTTTAGAAGTTACAGCAGAAATATATCCTAAGGCACTCTGCAGCAGTTTCTGGGGTAAAGAATTGGTAAAAAAAAAAAAAAAAAAATCTTTAAAGCAAAATGCATGGTTTTGAACATATCTGCTCATCTAGTTTGATTTGGCATGCGATGATGTATCAAAAAGCACCTTATGGAGTACCTCACCCAGTTAGGAAAAGACTTATGTTTTTCAGCGTGCGTTATTGCGTGCTTCTTGACATCATTTGTAATGTCCTATATTGCCTGGCTGCCCCTAGGAGTTGTTTACTCTTCCTAATAGTAATTCTCTCTGTGATTAAAAATAACAAAAAAAACCTCAAACCTACAGACACATAAGTAGGATTTGCTTGGATGATTTTTATGGCACTTAAAATGCCTCATCTCTTGTCTTTGCTCTGTGATCATTTAAGAGATGTCATTTTGGGTTGAATGGAAATACACACGAAGGATTCTCAGAGCAGAAGTGAAGAGGATACAGACCTTGTCCAGAGAAGCTTTCTTCTGCCTTTAAGATAAAGGTGCCTAGCAGTGTATCTTCGTCTGAGATTTATCACCTGCTGACAATTGTTACTGGCTACAGAAAGCAGTCTCTTAGCAAAGCAATGGCATTTTTCTGGTAGGATATGTAAATCTATTACTCACCTGAGTTATACAAGAAGTCATTTTATTAAACTGGAAAATTGTTGTTGGGCTTCCCAGTGGAACCAGGTTCATTTTTTTGATGAGCGGTCTCAGAAGTAACTGCTACAGCTTTCTCCTATTTATTTAGCTGAAGTGTTCTTTTAAGTCATTTTACCAGAAATCTCATTAATGATTGGAATTTTTATGAGTGAGACTTTGTGCAATAACACGCAGGGGTTTTATTTTAATTCTCTCTGACTAGAGATGGGCTCGTTTTGGAGATGGTTGTGAAATACTATGTTGGTTATATATTGAAGATCTTTACCATAGGTAGACTTGCCCCTGGTTATTCCTCTGCTCCAAAATAGTGTCAGCCTCTCCAACTTGCTCTGCCCCTCACCTTTGGGGCGAGCTGACTTGCAGGTTGCTTGCTGCCTCGGCACAGAGGGAGGATAATGAAGGTCATAAAAGGAGGAAAGCCAATGTGATGAGGGCAAGAAGCTGTCAAGAATGAAGGGGACTGGAGGGAGAGAGAGACCTTGGCTGGTGATAGGAGAGGCGAGGGGGTGTTGGGTGCTGGGTGTTCAGGGCTGGGGGGCTCCTGCTGCCCTCGGCAGGGCAGCTCATCTCGGCACGGTGGGGTTACCTTGCTGGGGGTGCGGAGGGAGTGGTGCGGGGCCGTGGGAGGAGTGAGCCCTTCTGCAGCTGTCACGGGCCCCTGATGAATCACCATCCCTTCACTTGGCCGCCGTCCCCCAGTGTGGGGAGGAGGGAGAGAGACCTGCCGCGGAAACAACAGTTGAGCCTTCAATTTAAAGACAATATGCCTTTCATGGGCACCACACTCTCCTCCGCTCCTTCTGGGTTTAAAGGACAGAATTGTCATCTGTGATGATATCCCTTCTTTAAATTAAGGCTTTGTAGTAAAGCAGAGTAATAGTGGCTTCTGTTTGTTTCCTTGGTTTACAGGTGCAGAAGTCTCATACCAGTTCAGATGTTGCTGTTCCTTCAAGCTGCAGGTAAGGATTTGATTGCAAGTTGCTACTTTTCTGCAAACCCTTTATGCTTTTTTTTTTTTTAACTTCAGGTGATAAGTAAATATTTATTCTGATTTTCCTAATTAAGCAGATGACTAAGTGCTGCAGCGTGGCTTTTATATGCATGCAAGAAAATCTATAAACCACAAGCATATATACTTTTCCACTAAATTGTTTGACTTTATACTAGCTTTTCAAATTCATTGTGATACCATCCTTCATGTGCAGATTAGTTTAGGTAATTAAATATATTTGTGTTTAGAATGTGTGATAAAATCTCAGTTAAAATGTAAAAACTTCATAGCTGAAATGACACTTGGGCTTAAGGATATTTATACCATTACTGTGGGTAGCATTTAAAAATTAATTTCAATAGTCTTTAAAACAGCCTAAGCATTTCTTTTGAACTGAAAAATTACTGGTTCAAATGCCTTGCAGGCACAGTAACCTATGAAATTACTACAGGGGGCAATTACTTAGACGGAATACAAAAGTTCTAGGTATAAAGAAGCAGAGGGACGGCGCTTCGGTCATGCGCTTCCCTGACATCCACAAAGCAATATGTCGTGTTGGGGGTGGCTATTGGCCTTTTTATGTAAGGCTGTTAAAAACACAAATCATAAATATTCAGCTGCTTCAGACTGTGTACTGTATAAACGTTTAATTTTTGCTTTGGATCAGAATTGCTCTCATCTTACTTTGACTAAGCGACAGCTGCTGAGGCACAGCAGAGTGCTAAGGCACTGACGCCTATATGGATTCACTGTATGTTGGTCATATCCCTTTTCAATTTGGCACGCTTTATGTAATCCAAAAAGCAAACAAGTGAGCAGACATAATAATGTTTTAATGCTGCATTTGTTTCAACGGAAACAGAGGAACAATTAAGTACTTTGCCAGAGTAAACACATACATCAGGAATATCTCATTCCCTGTCAGTAGATGATAGGTTTCCACCATTGCTTCAAGTGTTTTATTTGGTTTGGAGGCCCATTATATTGCCACTGAGTGGTAAATCTTGAAAAAGCAGAGTGTTAATGTGTTGTTAAGAGAATATATGTCTTTGTATATTGGTGATTCTGTCTTTGTATATATCTTGAAAATACAAGGTGACATGAATGTTCAAGGTACAGTACTTTGTATCTAAGTTTTACTACATTAGAAGCTGCAAAAATAATTACGGTAGCTGGTCAGTCGTGTGTGGGGGCACAGAATGAGTTTAGCACTAGAAAAGATCAAGCTGGGATGAGATGTTCACTTTCACTAAGCATTTTCAGGATGTTGACTAATAGTGGGCTGAGTCTAATATAGATAATTCCTCTGTAATCTGTGTTGAATACATCCCTAAAACTAGTTACGTCTTGTTTTCAGGTCTATGGAAATGCAGGATCTAGCCAGCCCACATAGCCGACTAAGTGGTAGTAGTGAATCTCCCAGTGGTCCAAAACTTGATAACTCCCATATAAATAATAATTCCATGACACCAAATGGCACAGAAGGTGAGGCACCGTTTTTTTAGCATTTCATAGTTTGGTTTTTTTGCCTTCTTGCACTAGTGTTCTTGCAGCCAGTAAGCTATACAGAGAAAATGTTTTACTATTTTAGGTGTTCTGTGTTTATGTAATATGGTGTGTAGAGCCAATGTTCAATGTTTATCATTAGTTACTATTATCAAGTTTCAACAAGAGCTTTCATTCCAGGTTTATGTTCTTTTCATGGAGTTTGAATAGACTGAGCAGGTAGTATGTACAGAGCTTAAAAAAAACCCCTCCTTCAAACATGAAAGAGTGGTTTAGTGATGGGGGCGAGGGGAGGAAGGTGTTTACAATTGTTGTACTACAAACCACAGTCTTTCAGTCTTTTTCACTGTTTTGGTATTTCTTTATGTTCTCACTTTTTGCAAGCTCCTAAGGCTATGAAAGTTTTGTCAAGTAGGCTAATAAAACCAAGTGCTGAAATTTCCTTGGGCTGGCTTGTTGCTCTGATGGAGTGGCCAAAATTCAAGCAGGTGTAGTAATTCAATGGGGTAAACTGATACCTATTTTTCAAGAAGCAGTCAGGCAGTTGGTAAGTTATGTTTGTTCTCGGTATAATACTAACAGCAGAAAAACTAACAGCTTTGCCAGTAAGATAATGCTTATATAATATATAAAACAATACATATAATGAAACACAGAAGGCTTTATATGATAAGCAACAAAAATACTCTTCTCTGTAACATTTCTATGGCAATAGCAGGAAAGATTGTTCATTTGGCTGGCTCTGAACAGAGATTTTAGTACATTTCTAGCAAAGAGAGTCACACAGCTTCAATATTACTGTTCTGTTTAAATGTACAGCTAAACAACCATTGTAACAAAGATATGTCTTTTGCCTGTAAGAACTGGGACATATTAGTGCTGTAAGACTGATTAGGATTATGGACATGCATTGCATTCTTCCAAGAAAGGCACATGTCAATCAAACAGATGTCATCCCCCCTCAATTCCCCAAACGTCTCTGTTATCCATTCTAATTGGAGTCTTCTGTAAAGGGGAGGGTTTATGGGTTATCAGATTAACAGGCATTTGTGCCAGAGTTGTGTATAATTTACTTTTTGCTATTGCTGTAAAAGTGTTGCTGCAATCAATTTTTGAGCCATTAAAACAAACAAACAAACAAAAACTAGTGATTTTTAAAAGAATAAATAAAGTGCTTAATGTGTTAATGTATTTTAGGCAGAAAAATACCTTATGTCCACAGATGAGTCTTATTCCTTTTTGGGTATACTATACCTGGGTATATTATTACATTTTTTCTATCACATTATCAGGTATATGCCGGTTCTGGTGTGGGATAAAATTGTTAGACCTTTTAAAATTAAAATTTCTCTAAGTAATGAAAGCCTTTGCTGTACACTTCACCAGCTTTTGCACCTTCTGTGTAACTTGAAGGTTCTTTAGTAGCCCAAAAATAGGGAGTGTTCCGTGAGACACTGAAAGACACTCGCCGTCTGGCTTGCCTTTTTGTTTGAAGTAGTTGTTGTGGGCAGGCATGCGCTCCGAAAAATGGGGCGCTTAACATTACTTTGTCAGGGAATGAGGTAGATGTTGTATCTACTCATGCACTGACCTCAGGTAGCAAATAATTTTGGAAATAATGTCACAGCTTCTAGGTAGGAGTTTGTTGGAGAAAGTAAACTAAACAGTAACCTGTTTATCTGATACTAGAATTTTAAAGTTCAAGCTTATTAATTTGGGGTGAATTCTTACCCAGAAAGCTATGACTTGGAATACCTGCTTACCTTCTGTGACAAAGCCAAATTTTTTATTTTTGTTTGCCATTTTCCCTCAGGTGACATGACCCTCCTCAGCATGGCAGACTGGCTGCTAAGTCCTAGCACCCAGAGCCCCACAGGTTTGGGGGGCTGTGGTGGGCGCAGCCCATGTGGGCGCTCGGCATGCGTTTTCAGATCTTGTTCTGAGAAATAGCTTGTGCTTAAGAGATTTGACTGAAAATTCCTGTCTCTGATTGCTCTTAAATGACAAATAAGGAAAGGTTTTTGAAAGAAATGTAATTGAACAATTTCCTTCTGAAATAGATGTGTGCCAAGAGACAAAAGCTGTGAGCAAAGCAGATGCCTAAGAATCTGAAGGTGGAATTTTTACTCTTTATCTGTTTTATTGTGAGAAAATATTTGGTTTGGGTTCCTTGAGCTGCTAAACAGGCTTAAGAAAAAAATGGAGTAATTGAAGCAAGGATTGCTTTTTTTTTTTTTTTAATGAAGGGTGAAGTACAACTACTTTTCTGAGATGCTTGAAGCAGAATCCAGTTGAGACACAAGTGTCAGACTGTAAGGATGCAGTCGTAAGGGCTTGCCAGAGACCTTTTGTAAAATGCTGTGGAGCGGTTTGCTTGCTTGTTGCACATGGAGTGGAGATGTGGGTTCCTGAACCTTCACATGTCAAATACAGTAACCAACATCCAATCTAATATGCACTTATTCTCACTAACATGAAAGATCCCTCCTTTACTGGCATAAGGTGCCTTCATGTGAATGAGAAACAGGGCCTCCAGCTATTTGCATGTCATAAATATCTTGTAAAGATATGTTAAATTTTATTTTACTATGGGTGTGATTTGGGCAAGTTTCCATGCCCTGCAGTGTAGGATATGTTCACTAGATGAGGAGAAGGGGGGGGAGGAAAAAAAAAACAACCAGAATCAACCCACAACCCCTCCCAAACCATCCCCCATCCCAAAGTGAAATGGCCCTGTTTCAAACAAATATGTTAATTCCTCTAAGGCACATTTTCAGACTTGTCTCTTATTGATGTTGTTCTACAAGAGGATGTGGTTGGAAGATAGCTTACTGTTATTAGCTAATATTTTTAACTTCACAGTTAGTGGTGAGTTTTCAAAGCACTGAATGGGGATTTAGTCTGAGTTTAGTCTCTGCATGCAGCTTTGATATAATAATTCTTTGTGTGCTTAATTTCACTGTGGTAGAGCAAAATCACTGCAGTGCAGAATTGACCATGTAGTGCCAGCCAAGGACTCCTGCTG
>NW_008589799.1:8995-9359 GCF_000691845.1 Merops nubicus
GTTTGGGTGGCTGCTATTTATTTACTTCTATCGAAACATTTTTAAAGAAGTCTAACTTACTACTACTTCTCTCAGATAGGAATTCTTCTACAGCATTCTTTTAGAGCATAGTGCTTGCTGTAGAATTTTAACTATTGTTTTAACTTTGTTGCAGATTATGAAACAGTCTTCAAAGCTCTGGGTGTAGGTCTGGTGACTGGAAAAGTAGCATTTCCTTAACATATTAAAATAAAAAGTCATAGCTAATAAGAAGTAATTACTTTGCTATTTTTTTGGGTTTGTAGGTTTGGTGGTTGTGGGTGGTTTGGTTGTTTTTTTGTGTTTTGTTTTGTTTGTTTGGTTTTTTTTTTTTTTTTTTTTTTTT
>NW_008589799.1:9397-20173 GCF_000691845.1 Merops nubicus
TTGTTTGTTTGTTTGTTTGTTTGTTTGTTTGTTTTTCTCCTCTGGGCCAGGCAGCATGATTTTCAAAGCAGTGATGAGGCAGTAACAAGGAAATTATAGACTCTAACCAGTAAGAAATTTCCCAGGATCGAATGTAGAGGAGTAACATTAAAATATTTGGCCTGAGACACTTGAAAAATCAGCCTAAGTATGCCAAGAAGTGTTGGTGATATAAATGCTGCAGTATTTGAATTTTCCATGAGCTCCTTAAGTGTTTTTCTAAAAAATAACTTCTGTTGTAGGGAAGAGCAGACACTGGACACCATTAAAAGTTTGGCTCTGTAGGACTTGCCTAAGAAAATCTGTTTGTTTTTTTTTTTTTTTAAAAAAAAAAAGATAATTGAAGGAGTCAAAAATATTAATTGTTGTGCCTTATCTCTAATCTTCCTTTTTTTAAGGAATTGCTGTGGTGGGTTGATACTGAAGGAGTTAAAGAAATAATAACAACAGAATCTAATAAAATTGCCATTCATTAAGTTTTATCATACAGCTAGTGGCTATTGCAACAACAGTTGGCGCTCCGGTGTAGAGTGGTGGAAGTCTGTGAGTAGTTGGAAAATTTGAAAGGAGTAGCAAAGCTGTTTTCCATAGTGGACAACTGCATCCAGTTTATGCCTGTAGTGATCTTTACTTTCATCAGAACTAATTTACATTCTTTAGATAAATTACATAGAGTGAGAAACAGAAGCCTGTGGCCCACCATGATGAAGTTTTATGCAACTGTAATGGAAAAGAGATGATGACTGAGTGGAGGAGGGTGGTCTACCAAGCTTCTTTCGTGTTAGGAGTATGGAGCTGCTTCTGCCCTCATTTTTGAGTGTTCCGCAGGAAGATGAGAAAGTATTTTCATGTCAAGCGGGAAGGAAAAATTAATAACAAATTGAAGATCGGATCTTCAAAGATACATAGGAAGGAAGGCTTCAAAGGGAGTTGGACAATCAAAATTCCTTTGAGGAAAAAAATGGTTCTCGCTCTTCAAGTACCTGCTGCAACATGAGAAAGAGATCCCACACAAACGCAGTCAGAGCTCCCCACTACATGACTGTCTGATGGGTGGCCATTAGAAAAGTTGTTTTAAGTCTGGTGAACATAAATCCATCTTCAGGGTTTCAAAAAGCAGCACTGTGTAGTATATTTGCTGTTGAATTGCAGTATCATAGAATGGAGAAAAAATGGTTTTCGGCATTTTCTGAAGTAATGGTGGAGTAAGACGTTGAAATCCATAGAGATTCATTGTAATTTTAACAGTATTTTGTAGGACTCAAAGTAGTCTTTCAGTATTGCAATCAAGCCTGCACGTTGGCAGTGATTTTTTTTTAACTTTGTATAATTTATTCATAATTTTAAATAGTTATTAATGATTTTGTGTACTTCAGGGTGCAAAGCTGTGGTAGGTGACAGCAGTCAGACTAAATGATCCTCCTTTGGGTGATGCTTTGGTTCTATTACCTTTTAATTGTTCTTTTCTGCAGTTTCTGTTGGCTATGTATGCTGAAGTTTCTAGATTCATGTTTGTGGTGAAGAGCTTGATATTATCAAACTTGTAACTGATGCAGAGATACCTCCATATCTAGACACCATTAAATAATAACACAGTAAAGGTAAATCTAATATTTGCATTTCAGTAGGGTGCTACTATCAAGAGCTATCCTTGCTAACTTCTTTACTTGGTCCCGGAAGAGAACAGCTGTGTAGCCAGAGGCAAAGACTGCAGTGGTCCTAGGCCACATACTGGCAAAAACAACCTGAGGGCCTGTAGAGTCTAGTAAAAATCTTCAACCTTCTGCCACTTCCAGGTGATAAAAATAAGATAGACATCACTGCCTGTTTATGTGAAGGCAAGGAGCTGGCTTGGGCTATCTCTTCTTCCCTGCTCTTTAGCTTTTTCTTCTTGCTGTATTACACTGTCTTCCTTCCAGACTTTTTGTCTTACCTGTGCTTTTACTCTTCTGCTTCCCCAAGAGTGCTTCTGTCTGTTCTGAGAACATGTAGGATAATACTCTATTACTCCTCTTTAATAGGTGTTTTGGACAGTGAAAAAAGTTGTCTGCTCTTCTCTTGGCTCAGTCCAGCAACTCCTGTTACGAGGTCTTGAGGAGGAGTTTAGCTAATAAATATGTATCTATTTGTTGTCTTTTCTGTATGCGTGTGCGCTTGTTTGTGAAAGCTTCACCATTTTGTTTTCCCTCATAATATTTTTCTGAAGAGAAAGGACCTTGTTGCAGTGAAAAGTTAATATCAGTACCGGTTTCCACAGACATGTGAGGGAAAGAAAATACTGCAAAAGACAAATTACTTGGGGGGTGGGTGGTTGAGGTGGTGTCAGGATGGAACATCTTGGAAGCATGATTATTTTAATATAATTTATTTTTGCAAGCTCCTTCTAAATGTGTTTGCAGCACATGCTGTTCCAGGCTGTGGTGTGGGAGGACCCTGAGAGTCTGTCTGAGGGTCCTAGAGCTCCTCTGGCACAGTGGCTTTGCACAGGCTGCGGGACATTAGGAACTTATGAAAACATTCACTACTTCACCAAAGCCTGGAACTGCAATACATTGTACTAAGTGCAGCATCTCTCTAGTGGGACAAACTGCATGTGTGCAACCATGTAATTGCACAGCATAAGATAGAAATATCATATGCCTGGCCAGTAAAACAGATGAGAAGGAAATCCAGCCCTTGCTGTTGGCATGCACCTACAGAAAGTGCAGGGAACAGAACTAGAACATCTTAGACTAAGATCACACCTTAATATATAATAGGGTGATATTTGAAGAGCTGTAGCATCTTCAGAGACTTGTGACTTGATGATTCAGCACTTGCATTTTGTAATCTTCTGAGTGGTTTTGCTTATCATGGGTTGATAAAAAAGCTTGAAACTTGGTCACGCTTTGGGGATTACCTGTGTCATCTGAACCCCTGTGCCACTGGCTTAATGAGAGAAATTAGGGTGTTTGCTGCTGCTGGGTGGGAAGGGGTGCAAGCTAGAGCTATCCCTCTTTGTCCAGGTGAATGTGGCTTTAAGACTGACAGTCCTGGAGTCCTTGGACAAAAGTAAAGGGTATCATTTCCCACTTATGAGAAGTCTCACCTGCTTTGTCATTCAGCTTCTGTCTTCATGTCTCAGTTTTGTATCTTGTACACCTAAGTGACAGAGCAGTCTTAACTTCTCCATGATGCTTTATATTCACTTAAGGCCCTCCATGTTCCCAGAAGGTAGCTGAAGACAGCCTTCTTTGCTACTAATGGCCGGGGCTGTGATGTTGTGTGGTTGTTCTGTCTGGCTTTGGCTAAAGCATAAGGATATTTTATACGGATGTTGTGCAAACTGTTATGCATGTGCAGGGGAGTTGCAATGGTCAGGGTCCCAAATGAGGATTTAAGAAGGCAAAAATACCCCAGAAATGGGCCATAACACCTCAAAAAAAAAAATTATTTCTGGATATAAGCTGGCTCTGCTTTGACAGGAGAGATACAGTCATTCGGTATAAATGGACAAGTGAATGTGAAGGGCTAAGAACATTAATTTGATTCCCACATTCTCATCTCCTAACTCAGTGAATTACTGTGCTTGCCAGATGAATATCCAGGTTAAAAGCTGATTGGCAGCTACACATACTATCAAAACGTGTCTCCACCCAGATGGTTTTGAATTTTCTTTCTGATTTTGTATTGTAGTGGTGATGAAATTTCTTTGTAAATTTAAGGGGTTTACTGCTAGATGAGCAGGCTGGGCTTGAACTAGAATGTGCTACTTTGAGCAGGGACTTTCTTTGAAAACAAAACATAAATTTATGCTGGAAATTACCCTGTAGTAATTAACTTCTGGTAATTTCCAGATTATGAGATTCAGGAAGAGTCCTCTGCTTTGAGAAGCAGGGGCAAGTAAGTTTATCAGGCTTCATGGTCAGGAGGTGATGGTTTAATAGTCTATGATAAAAAGAGAGAATAATGTCCTGGATAGGAATTAGTAAAATTGAGTAACCTGTTTATGAGTAAACTGTAACCTTTAGTAACCTATATTTATATATAACCCAATTTATAATTGCAAGATTCTTCAGTACAAACAGAGGAGAGTTTGAATAAAATGATGGAACATATAATAAGTTAGAGGGTCAAGGCAGGGTTGTCCTGTTGTTAGTGACAATTATCTTTGACCTTTCAGGTGAGCTTTGGGCTTCTAGTGGGTACAGAAGGAGGATGGTATCAAGCAAAACAGTGTATGAATAGTAATGGATGCATGAAAAAAAAAAAGATATCTATACCTGGTGTTTAGCTGCTAACAATATTTGAAGCAAAATAGGGCTAGAGATTGTATTTGTATGCGTGTTTATAAAGAAACTAACAGACTCACTTGTTGAAATTTTGTGCCATGTGAACACTGAGAGCTGTCAGACAGGAATGATTTTATTTTGCCTACTTATTTGTATAATACAAAGAATGTAACATTATAGTATTAAATCAGTCTTAAAACTTCAAAATTAAAACTGATTTAATAAGTCAGCCATGTTTGGAATATTTCCATTCTGGTTTAATACATATATCAGATAAAGTAATTTTAAAAAATATATTAAAAACCTTCCTTTTTGTATGCTTGAAGGTGCAATCTTTATGATGTAGTCATATGACTTTTCTGTTAGGAATGGCCAAATCTTAGGTCTCTAAATCCATGTTTAAACCAGCCAGCATCTCATTCCTCATAGCGCTGTCTACTGCTATATATACCATTGACAGCATAACAAGCTGTGAACTCAGAAAGTTGTTACTTGGCCAATGAACCACATGAGCTTGTGGGTTCTGGTCTGAAGTTCTCTCTCTCAGTGGAGTTCAGAAACTGCCATGTAAGTAGTTTTTACCCACCTTTTGTAATATGACTGTCAAAACAGAGCACATTGCACTTGCAGTCCCTGAGTCTCTTAAGATGAAATAGCTTGGCAATTGATAGACTGTTGGATCAGCCGTTGTGCTACCTCAGAATTTTTGTGCTTTTTTTTTTTTTCTCAGAGCTAGCATGTGTGTTAGTGCCTGCTGTTCCTATTTTTTCTATTATTCCATTGTGTTATTTTTTTACACAATTTCTTCTTAAATCTTGTTTTAGGGATCTCATAAATTACTAGAAAAGGGGGGGAAATGTCTCTCTGTTGACATAGCTTCTTAAGGTCCTTAGTTCATAAACCAGATTTGTATCAGTAATTCCAAGTAACTGTTGAATTTTTGCAGAAGATTAAGAAGAATCAAGAAATCTAACATTCCTATCGATAATCTGTTTTATCATTAGTGATTTTTATCATGAGTGCACTTGATGTAACCCTCTTGGCCACCCTTTCTTACTACATGTTAATTCATCTTGTGGAGTCTATTTGACTTCTTTCAAAAAAGGTGATCTGCAGAAATGCAGCTAATGTTAGTGTGTGCAGACAAAACATCCTGTGTAAGAATTGAAAGAAAATACTGTGTGATTAGTAAAATCTGGAGAGATTGCATATAAATCCTGTGGATGGGTTCAGTGAAGGAAGTAGGCATGTGGAAATGAGAATTTAGATTGGCAAGGAAAGGAAGGGTCCTTTGTCAAAAGGGGAAAGCTCCTCTCCCTTACCATTTCCACACCCAGTGCCAAAAGGGTTTCTGCTAGTGAGGGTTGCCGTTCCTGAAGGCATGTGTGTAGTCAAACATACATGCATACACACATACCCATGTCAAGGCGACACTAGGGCTTTCCATTTCAAATGGGTTGCAGTTTGCCTTGGTTCTCCTGAATTTGCTTTCTGGGGTGTTACTGAACTGCCCTGCTGAAAGGTCAGGTGTGCACCAGCTCTGGTGCGTGGGAGGCGGCGACTGTGTGTGTCAACAGGAGAAAAAGTGGTGGGATGCTGATAGCAAGACCAGCTCTTTTGTTTTCTGAAATGTCATCCTCAGTTGCTTTTGGTGTGCTGTAACTCCAAAAAGCTAGATTTGTAAAGATGGATTTGAGAGATTGCCATGCTGATGGGGTAGTGCCCTGGGAGTTGGTGTTGTGCTGCTTTGCATCCACACCAGGTCAGCCCCCTCCTTGCACCATGACTTGGAATACTGTTGTTACTGAGATGGCTCTGGAGTAACAGAAAGGGAAATGAGTTTATTTACTTGAAGCTTTATTAAAAGTCATTAATTAATAATTAATCCTGAAGCAGCATGAACCAGGAGAAAATCTCTCCTATTCTGTTTTACTTTCTGGCAGCCGTGTTGGGTTGTGAGTACAGAGGGAATAAAGCATAAAACCATTTTTTGTAGTCTATGGTGAGGACCGTGTCCCCTTTGTTTATTCAGGATTGACAAGTATAAGGTTGGTTTTCATTTTGAGAGGCGAAATCCACCACGAGGAAAGTGTTTTACTCCATCACAAATTCTCATTTTTCCTCTGAAAAGTTATTTGGATGGAAAAAAAAATTTGAACAGCCCTGAGATAAAGCCATTTAAAAATTATTTCCTTTTTTGTCTTACTCAAATTGCTCTCTTTCAAGCCTGTAAATGTCTGTGTGACCTGCTAAATGTGAACCCTTATTGTTGGGTCTGCAGGATTAAGAGGAATCAGGACAGGTGCAGAGAGTTGCATGGGGACTTCTGGTTTGTTACAGTGACTCTTATTCCTTGGGGACAGAAATAACCCTCTTGATCATTTTATATGTATGTGTAAATTGTAGCTGCCAGTACTTTGCATTATTTGTATACAAAAATACATAAAATGCAAAATATTGATAGCCATGATTTAAAATGGTGTTGGCAGATTTTTGTTTTATTGAATTTGTGGCTGTAGTGAGTGTGTGCATGCGTGTTCAAGAATATTAGGTGCATATAGAATATATTTTATTTGTATTTTTATAGTTAAAACAGAACCAATGAGCAGCAGTGAGATTGCTACTGCTACTACCACAGACGGATCTTTAGACAATTTCTCAGGATCAGGTAAGAAATAAAAAAAGGTTTTAAGCTCAGCATTTTTAAAATTTACTATTTTCTTATCCCACGTGGTCTAAACCTGTACACAGCTGTTAAAAAGCCATGTGTGCTTTGCAGCTTATGCCTATTTCTGTTCCTCTTACTCAGACAGTGTAAGTTAATAGTTTTCCCCAAGTAAGGAGCATCAAAGCGTCAGGCTTATTAATGTCCATTGGTGTCTTCAGTGGGAGTCTCACTAGGGAGTACTCTGGCCCAGAGTAATTACTCTTTTGATTCCTGTGAGTAAACATACCTGCCTCTGTGATTAATGTGGTAATTGAGGGATAGGTCTTCCTCATTTATTGTAGTTTATTATTCTCAAAGTATTTATTCTTTTGTCAGGCTTTTTTTTCTCCCTGGAAGCCATACACATCTCAGCTTCTAACATAGAGGAGACAAACACTGTGAGAAAATCCTAAGATGTCTGCATAGTTTTGCATACTTATGGATTAAATGTGGCATTTCTAGCATCGCTTCGTTTTGATGGTGTGAATCAAAAGAAAAGGGATCTAATACTATGTCTCCAGAGTCACAACACTTGACATTTCAAAACCAGTCGGGCTCCAACCAGCTAGCCCTCTTCTGGTCTTGTTATGGCCACCATTCTCTGCATATGCTGTTCAGAGTGAAAGTAGGATATCCGAAAGGCAGAAGAAAATGTTTCTAGGGAATTTTAAATCTCTGAAACAGGAAAAAGCAGTGTGTTTAATAGTAGCTATGTACATCTGTGGTGGCCTGACTGTAACATTTGACGCTCTCTGCAGCCCCAGAGGCCACAGAAAAGGAAATTATAGGGTGTGGAAGGCACGGGAAGAGATTCCCTGCTTCCCTCCCAGCCTCGTGAGCACTCCTGGAGTGTAGAGATGATGGATTTTCTCTGTAGCTGGCCAGGAAAGGGGTAGCTGGCCAAGGGTAATTATCCATGCCTTGTTTATTTCCAAGCACTTAGCAATAGGGCCTGTTGTTTCTCCGCTGTCTGATTTTACAGTAGTTTCATAACCTGCCACTGACACCTTCCTGGCAAAGGCTTCAAACCTCACCTTGAGCCTTGGAGAACTGGCACCCAGTTGGTAACCAGAGAGGGAAGGGCTCCTGAAAATGATGCCTGGAGCAGAGCACACTGGCCCATCTGCCGTGATCTCAGCAGCACCTGAAAGTACAGAAAGGCACTGGGGTGGGTTCTTGCGAAGCCCTGTGTCCGCAGGGGCAGAGCTGCCGGGGAGAGGCTTGCTGCTTACCCTCCTAGGCGTAAGCACCTCACCAAGGGCATTTGCACACAGGATGGCTTTGTACAATACTGTCTGTTCTGAGGGTCTGAAAGCGTTTTAGAAAGCAGGTAAGATGGGGGGAAAGAGAAGGAAGTGTAATAGGGTAATACGCCATCTGTATTATGGAATTTTTTTTAAAAAAAAGAGGCACGTGCTCTGAAGCAGCCATATGTTTTCAATTGAGGTATGCATAAAGCTCCTTCATAAAATGTAGGTCTTAAAAATTCTAAAAGTTAATAAAATGTTGCACTTGAGATGTCAATAATCCTTTGAAAATATGAAGGGAAATGTTTCCATTAGGAAATAGATTGTTTTCATTGAAAATGTTGTCTGTGTGTGAGCAAAGAATAAACTATTTCTCAGGAGCTGTACAAAGGAGCAATTTAGTGTTTGAGATTTGCAATCAAGATTTTTAATGTTAAGCATTCATGTGTAGCTCCTGATAAAGTACTAGTTTCTATCTAAAATATCAATTATATTTGAATTTAATTAAAATCTTGTTAATACTCTGAAATTCTATTAGGAAAAATAATATTTATCTTTGGTGTGTGTATTTACACTTCTGTGTGCTTTCTTTTCTCCTTGGTGCAGCAATTGGAAGCAGTGGTTTCAGCCCAAGACAAACACACCAGTTCTCCCCACCACAGATTTACCCTTCCAAGTATGATATCTTTTAAAAATAATGATAGTAGTAATAATAACTGGAATAGGTAGATTCTAACCTCATTTAAAATAATAATTGGGTCCATCTGTTAAAGTAATAATTTAAACTGCATCAGCTTCTAGGGGAAAAACAGGAATTTCTTTAAATGCTAAGAATGTGTTTGAAAAATGTTTGGAAAGTTCTGTTTTACTTATTCTCTTGTTATTGATCTCTTATGGTTGTTTTGTCTTTATCTTACAGTTTCTGTTATCTAGCACAGCCTATGATTGTGTTAATGAAGTAGCAGGATTATAATAAAGATAAAAATAAATACACGCATATCTGCCTAATGCAGCGTCTGTCCTATTTTCTGTCATTTGTAATCAATAGCAGACCATACCCACATATTCTTCCTACCCCCCCTTCACAAACGATGGCTGCATATGGGCAGACGCAGTTTACAACAGGGATGCAACAAGCTACAGCTTATGCCACTTACCCCCAGCCAGGCCAGCCTTATGGAATCCCTTCATATGGTAAGAAATCACGTCTGTGTTATTTTATTCCTGAGGTAAATGTTTTTTAGATCAAGATTATGTGACCCTTGTGCTAGTACTTAGTGGGACAGCTGTGGTCTACAGCATTTCTTGTGGAAGATTGGTGATTTCCTCATTGATGTGAATGATGCTTACTTTGTGTATTATAAAAGAGCTAAGAAGCTACTCAAGAGAATGTCTCTGTTTTGGGATCAAGATTTTATGAGGCCTTTGCTGGTGACATTAAAGAAACCCCAACAAACCAAAACCAACACTGAAATGGGAGAAGAGATCTAGGGATTTCCATTATACAGGCACAGCTCCTGGTGACCTGCCCAGGAGCTCTGCTCTCCAGCAGTGTGGTAAGGTACATTGGTATATCAAGGTCTGAATTTCAGCTAATCCAGACTACTGGAACCTAGCGGAATCAGTGAAGCTGTGCTGATTTTTCAGCAGGTGAGAAACTGATTCAAAAAGAGCCCCAACAAAAAACAAACAAACAAACAACAACAAAAACAAAAACAAAAACAAAACAAAAAAAAACCAAAAAAAACCAAAACAAAACAAAAAAAAAAAACAACCTCATTTTCAATGTTTTAAAACTCCCTGGAAGTGAAAATAAATTAATTTAAAAACAAGCTGCTGTGGGTGAGACCATTTTGCTGCCAGACTGTCTGCTGGCAGACCATATAGCAGTTCGGCAGTGACGATGCATTATTAGAAAATAGGTCTAATATTCCTCTGGGGTAACAGATTAAAAATATACAATCCCAATGCTTTTAGCAGCATATGTTGTAAAGATACATTCAGATAATGTAAATTTTATACCTAAAGTGCTGAACTCACGGTACAAGCTACACCCCTTAAAATTATTAAAACTTTCAAGTGCAAAACTGGTGAATCTTTCATACTGAAATCTGCAATCTGAAATCCACTGGATCTCAAGTATACCCTACAGCAGATTATTGTGAAGAGCAGGTACAAGAACTAGATTATCATTTCTCCTTGCTTTAAAAACAGTTTGTCATTAATATATAATCAGTAATTATGATCAGAGGAAGCATTGTTCTGAGGCTACAGCTTTGATTACTTACTGCCAAAAATATAGACATGAACTGGGTGTTTTAGTTTCAGTTGCATTCCACATATTTTAAACTTACACAAACGAAATACTTTAAGGATATTTAAACTACATTTTCAATACTATGGGAGATGGGGATTCTTGTACCCACCCCCTCCACAAACTCATGGAGCTGATGGAGCTTGTCTGGTATTTCCAGCTGGATCAGGAGTGTGATAACAGACAACCCCTTTCCCT
>NW_008589799.1:20204-53325 GCF_000691845.1 Merops nubicus
ATTTCTCCTGCAGACACCTTGTGTTCTTAATTGGCTGTCTCTGGTGGGTTGGGCAGTCCAGACAGTGACTTTTTTGTTTTTTTGCTTCGTTCCTCTGGATGAAATCCTGGAGTCAGTGAAGGCAACTGTAAAACTCCCACTGACTTCAGCGAGGCCTTGATTTCACTGCTTGAGTTTAGCTGTCTCACTGTCATTGAAGCTATAATTGAGAGTTGCTTTACTTGGCAACTGCTCATGGGGGGTTAACATGCCTGCCTGCTCCTGTGTTTTGTTTTGCCCAATCCATCCTCTGTGCCTAGGACTTGAGTTAATTTTGCCTACCATTTCACACTGCAGAGCTGCTTTTGACCACCCAGCCAAGTAGATTGTAATGCATTTTGTTCTTTTTGAACAGTGCCTTATTACTGGAGCTGAGGTGCTCCTGGGTGATGTGCTTTATAGGAGTAATATTTAAAAACAAGTAACTGTTTAAAAGTTTTGGGATGTAGAACTGTATATATTTTTGCATGTTTAAGGCACATCATACAATCTGTGCTCCTGAAATAAGTTATATGGGGAACACTGGGACGTTCATTTGCAACAGGCAAGACTTGAAGCCTTATTTAGAGCCGAATTTCTCCTTTAGTCTGCAGCTTAGACCCCATGTACTGTCTGCCTTGCCTTTCCCCCACCCAGGTAGGGAGCTTCCAGCTGGTATAAAGAAGAGACTTGTGACATATGTGAAAGGAAAAACTCTGAGTTGGAGTGGGGGACTTCTTTCTTTTTGTTTCTTTACTCTGGAAAAAAGTATTTGTGAATTCCCATATCAGCCTCCCTTAAGTTTTCTCTCTAGGGCAGATTTTAAACAGGTTCTGTCTCAAATACACCTCTGGCCTCTTCGTGTTCCACCCTTCCAGCTCCAACATGCTGCGGCTGGGCAGGCAGGAATGGGGGTGGAGGGCAATGCCACTGACAGCTGCTCCCCAGGACTCCTGGCTCTGGATCATCTGCAAAGCCCCTGAGGAGGACAGAGAATTTCCTGAAGCTCCTTCCTCCTGCCTGCCCTGCTATCAGCATCAGCAAAGGCTTTTCTTACCAACATCATCTCCTTCCAGACCCTGGCAGTCCCCTTCTGTTTTCTTACTGTGCTTTTCCACTTCCTTGCATACATTAGACTTGGGAGCATCAAGGTTTGACAAGTGAAAGCATTCTGGATGAGAGCAGGTGGGAAGAGTAAGTCCCAGGAGATGAAAGGCTCTCCATAGCGTGGAGATTTGCAAAAGGGCATGTAGGTGCCAAGTTGTCTTCACTCAAATTGCATCCTTCTGCTGCTGCCTTTGATCATCTCCTCTCGCTTTGTCTGAGGTGGAGAGTTGAACTGGGTTGTTAAAGCCAGTCTAGAAACATAATGCTTGGTTTAGTTAAACTGTCTCTAAGCAATATTCAGTCAGCATTTCAGAAAGTCCTTAGCAAATAGGGATTGCTGATAGCAAAACATCCACTGCAGGAGTTTCCCCTTGGAAACAAGGTGGCAGATTTGTCATTGGGATGGTTTAGTTGTAAAGTGAAAAAGAAGCAAGTAAGCATCAGGGGAAAACAAGCAGTTAGTCTGGTGGTTAGTGGGTCTGGCAGAAGGAGTTAAGGGTAATTAAAGACAGCAGTTGAAAAGTAATTATTTAAATGTTAGAAGAAAATCTGCTGCCATTTGTATATAAGTAGATGTTGTAAATTCTGCAAACACGATAATGTCTCAGCCCTCTGACCTTCAAATGTTGTTGAATGTTGGTTTTTTTTTTAAAAAAATACCTCCAGCCAGGAATTGGACTTAGATAAACAGTCATTTTCAGAGGAATGTTACTAATTCACACTTAGTGAATTCAGTTCAAATAATGGTGGTTTCTGAACAATGAAGTATCACTGAATGCCACAGTGAAACATAAGAGTGTTGTATCCCTTTTCCATTGCTTTGGCTGTAATTATTTTTAAATGGTAGTTCATGTTGGGACAACCTTATAATTAAAACTAAGAGACAGAGGCTAAATTGTGTGTGTTTTCTTGCTGTTTCAATTGTTGATATTTATGTGCTTGTTGCCTTACAAATTGGAAAAAGAATCACTGAAGTTGGGAGGCAAGTAATTAATTTAATTAGACTTTGAATTCTTTTATTGCTGAATGTGGAAATAAGAGGCTAATGTGATGTGTAATGGATTTCCCTGTCAGTGTAGATTAATGACCCTCTGCTACGTTTTTCCCAGTTTGGGTGATTGCTTCTGGAGCAGCTCCTGTCTTTTAGGTGTTTATTTGTTAAAAGACTACCTCCTATAGTGTTTGATTAGCTTTGAAAATCATCATTACCGTTAGTGCTCCTAGGTCTCTTTATCCACCTTCTAATTCCTTAGAAAGCCAGTACACTCAGAGCTATGTAATTTTCCATGTAGGAATATTATACGATGCAAATCTCAGTTATGTCATTAATGGGTGGATGGCAGGAGAGCTTGGCTATACTATGCTTCATTAAGGTCGTATAAAGTTGCTAATCTGCCTCAGTGAAATGTCATGAATATATGGAAAAGTTAGCCTCTGGCAGGAAAGGAAAAAAAGAATAATGCAACTTCCTGTTCATTTATAAATTTCTTTTGCCATTATTGGAAACACAGTTTTGAATTTAATCTCTCCCTGGTGAACTTTGGTTTTATGCGTGCTTTTAGACTGCCCTTACCCTGTTCATTTATGCACGCTCTCGATATTTGTTCACTCGTGCATGCAATAGTAGGTACATGTTAAAAATGCTGTTAATTAAGTGATTTTATTTTCCATCCCTGTTTGAATATGAACAAATAGATTTGCTGTCACTAACTGATTTAGGTGCATTGTGGGCAGGCATCAAGACAGAAGGTGGATTGGCACAGTCACAGTCACCTGGACAGACAGGATTTCTAAGCTACGGTGCCAGCTTTAGCACACCTCAACCTGGACAGGCTCCCTATAGCTACCAGATGCAAGGTCTGTATAAATAGTTATTACCATTATTTAGATACAATTAATGCTGTGGGGTCTTTTTTCCCCTTCATTGCTTTACATTCCTAGGATAAAAAGAAAGTTTGCTCGAGCTCTTACCTCTGAAATTATTGCAGTTGGAGCTGAAATGATGATTGCCTTTGCTGAGAGCAGCAACAGGCCAGCTCTCAGCAGTTTGGAAGATCCCTCAGTTAGTGACTTCATTAATTTTTAAATAGTGAAGTGTTGTAGTGTTATTACAGTAAAAATGTATCGCCGAATGGCACCATTTAACAAATAGTGAGTGTGACAAAGCAAGTCCTGGAAAACGTGTCAGGATTATGAATTTAGGAAGTGCCAAACATAATTTGATACCTGAGTGTGTTCGGGGAGGGAAAAGCAGATAAAAATACCTACTGCAGCTGTGGAGGTAGCTAAGCAATGACTGAAGTCTGTTTCTTTGAAGTCTATTTAAAAGCTGTAAGCCTGTGTATGTGTGGGCTATTATTATCAGTTATATTTTGTAGCCTTACTTGCCTGTCTAGTTTACTTAATATCTTTCCACCTTGTTCCCCAGCTCCTTTTTTCCCCTTCTGTATCAGGAAGTTGCTGAGTGTGCCTGGTTCTGGATTTTCACCACTTTAAAGGCTATTTAAAAATATCTTTGTTTACTACAGATAACTAATTTTAGATGCTGCTGCAGGGCTTTACACCTCTGAATTTGACAGTTGAAATCAGGTGTGGTGCAGATTTTAGAATTGTTAAAATAAGTGGTCACTCACAGAACTGGCCCACATTTTTTAAAGTTTAGCACCTCTCTTTTTTATTGTCATGCTCCATTTAAACTGTATGCCATCATGTAAACACTCCATGAAATGTCTGGAGGCAAAAGTGCTTTCAGAGACCAAGTGAATGAGATTTTGCGTTTGTTCCATGGCTTTAGATATTGTATATTGATCCAGTGCTTCAGTCAGACATGAGAGGTAGGGCTTTGTTTTGGTGTGGTGGGTTGTGGTTTTTGTTTTTGTGGTTGGTGTTTTGTTTTGGGGTTTCTTTGTGCAATCCCCTTCTGAACTGCAGCCATCTGATGTCTGAAGTATTCCTTGGTGCTAGCATGCTCTGACAAGTAAGAGGAAGATAGTATAAGAGCAGTATGTAAACTTTCATCTAAATGCTGATCAGCAGTGGTCTTCTACTTGTCAGAGTAAATATAACCATAACCAAGTTTGCTTTTGTTTTCTGTAGGTAGCCATACTATCCCACTCTGAAAAAAAAAAAAATCCTCCCTATCTGTAGAGAGAGTTCAAAATGCTTACCAGCAGCAGCTATGAAGAACTCCTGGATTGACATTCCAGCTTTTAAGAAACTGATAATACATGGTCTCTAGGAAATAGAGTTCTTGCAAAATAATGTGTGTTGCCTATAATTTCTATTGCAGTAGTGACTTTGTGCCACAGTCATGTATTGGGATCCTGTTGTGCTAATTTATACAACCAAATGAAAACATAGTCCCTGTAGAAGTTGGAGGCTAAATTAAAACACACAGGCTAGGAAGGCCTAATATAACAGTAAAACTGATGCTGTTTAGGCATAATAAACAGTCATCACCCATTATGGGTTATCTGTCAGCTCTAAAGGGGTGTCTGTGTAAGATACAGAGCAGAGTGATGTCAATAAAAAGGGATTTTAGGGAGGACAATGAAGTAGTATTGCAGATGTATATGGGAAACTCATCTGATGGAGGGAGGAAAGGGGGAGCGGCATGGGATAACATGAGAGAACTGGAAAATTGGCTTGTTGGAAAATCTGGAGAGTAAGCAGTGAATTCTGGCATTAGTAGAGCAAAGCTAGCACTCAGTGGCCTATGTTGAGGTTTGTCTCGAAGGGTGTTGCCTTGTTTTCAGCAATATGCAAAATGTGTGTAGGATCAGAATTGTCAAGGTCATGAAAGGGTGGTGGTTGTCAAGAGATGGAACAGTAAGATCTTGGAAAGCATTTCAGCTGTACATATCGAAAGGCAGGGATCTAAAAATATTCTGCAAAAGGAGTGTGTTAAAGATGACCCAGTTGTGAAGCTCTAATGGGAGGAGGCTCAGAGGCACTGATTTTCACCCAGATCTGAGGCTGGGTTCTGCCCCAGCTGTGCTGTGCTTGGGCTGTGAGCTGCCTACCTGTGGAAGGCAGCAGACTGCTGAAGGCCTGGCTTGGGCAGAAGAGCCACAGGCCAGAGTGGGAGAGCCTGGGAGCCCCTGCGGTGCATATGTCATTTCTGTTGTGCTTGTGAGCGGCACAGCATGTGGATGTGGGAAAGACTGGTCTCCTACAGAAACCTTGCGTAAGAATAAACATAAGAATAGATATAAACTGAACATTTCAAATTAAAATATTGGTGAAGTTAGAAGCTAAATAGGAAACAATCACATTGCTGAATAGGTCTTTCTTGCAGTTAAATGCTGGCAGTATATATCTACACTATATATGAGAATATATCTTTTTTTTATGTTTTCATTTGGCTAACTTTTGAACTTGAAACACCTTTTAAATTGCCTAAATTCTTCCTTTTGATTGAACAGATGTTAAAAGTAAACAGAAACATTTGTTTCTCCTTCCTCGTTTAATTTTGGAAGGGGAACCCATTCATTGTTTCAACTATTGTTTAAGGGCAAAATTGATTCTCCTGACAGAAGAGGGGAGTAATGCTGCTGCTGGTCAGTTGTTTGTGGAGAAACCTCCAGAGAGGGAAATTAATTTATTCTCCCTTTCCCCTCTAGCAATGTATGGACAGGCTGCAGCCTCAGCTTTGTCACAGCTTGCAATAGCCATTCTTCATCTGCGTGCGGCTGCTGAGTGGCTAAATGGAGATAATGGATCCCAAAACCTACTGCACAACCAAGCGTTACACGACAGTGTGCATTGGGCCCTGCCTGACACAGTCCTGCCTGCAGTAAAGGGGATTTCCTAGCAGCCTTGCAGTTGCTGTGCTCATGCTCCCTGGTTGGCGTTACCTGACGCTTAAAAGCTTTGGAGTTATTCTGGTTCCCCTCCTCGAGGTGAATGTCTCCCCGTAACGTGAAGGTGCTGCCTCACCGTGCGTGTGGGGCCAATTAAACCCAGTGCTTTTCCTGACCCTGCTAAAATTACAGCGTGATTAGTCGCTGAACAATAGTGGAGGGATAGACTGCCAACTTTTGAAAACGATGAGGAAAATCGCTGTCTGTGACTCTTTGCTAGGGTTATTCCGGTAACTGGATTTTTTGTTTGTTACAAATTTATCATCCCTCTAAAGGGAGGTGCAGAGGGGAGAAGGTGGGAAGAGGACCCTGGCAGTTCTTGCTGCCCTGTGTTCCCACTCACTGCCCCCTTACTTTCATGAGTATGTTCCTTAAGCTGTTTTTCATATACGTTGCTTCATAGATGTTGAAAGACCACTTATATGACTAATAGCTTTGGGAAAGGGCTGTTGTTCCTATATTGGCAGAGTTAGAAGGATTGCTCAGTGAGGATAAATGGAGTGGAGAAGGGCTGGGGGAAACGCCAAGGAAAGAGCTCCATTTGCAACTGTCTTCCTGAGTATCCCAGGTGTTCTACCACTGGAAGGGTGCTAGACCTGTGATGAGCACCAGTGTTATTTTAGTTACCAAGGCGGTGATGTTTGAGAATACACTAACCAACTGGTCTAGGAATTCATCCATAAAAAAAGTAAACGTTAAGGTATCCAGTTATTATTATACAGTATAAAAATATTGTGCTGGATTGCTAAGCAGTTACTAAGACGACAAGGGGGAGTTTGCCAAGGATTTTTAAACACTGTAAGCAAACGGAAGAAACCTTGAGTTTAAATAGCCCATCTGGCCATCTTGGGCTTTCCCATGAGAGCTATGCTAAACTTCTGCCACAGACATTGTACCCTGATGATAGACGTAGCCCATGGTGAGGAGGCTGAGCTAAGAAAGCAAACGGACTGGGGAGGACCCGTATCCTGTGCCTCGCAGCAGCACAGGGACGAACCCCGTGCCCTGCTCCCAGCGGGGTCCAGCCTTCTTCCAATGCTGCCTGGGGTTCCCAGCTTTAATGTGGATCCATGCTCTTTGCAAAATAGACCTTTGACCCGCAATTTACAGCTTTTATCACATTTTAAACCTACGTAGCTGGCCAGCTTGGGGCAGTAAATCTCTCATGTCTAATGGAGTTTCTTATTTTTGTGTTTGTTCAGCTAAGGTAGGAATAGGAGCTCTATGCCATGCTGCTGCCAATTATTTAAAAAACAAATGGCAAAATAGGAGTATTTTAAAAATAACTGTTGGCCAGTAGTTCTGGGTGGCCCACAGAGCCATTTCTGAGAAACCTGCTTCGTGTTTGTTACGGTCTAGGAGACCCCTACCCCTCCTCCATTGGGGCCAGTGCTGACCATGAGATGAAAGAGAGAGGTCTGTGTGGAAGTGTGTGTGTCTTTGATAGGAGGAATACTGGCTGCCACATAATTACTTTTCTCATTCGCTCTTGCAAATTATTTGCTAAACTTTCTGTAGAAAGATAACATATTCATCAAAAAAAATGAGGGGTTTTGTATTTGGTGTTTTTTGTTGTTTTGTTTTGGTTTGGTTTTTTTTCCCTTCTTATGAGAGATCTTTTACACCTTTTCAGAATGGTTCAAACCATGCACCTCTAAAACTTGTGTTTGAATGCATCACTGCATCACTCAGAAATAACTACAGAAATAGAGACAGAGTGACTTACATTCTTCCAGCCAAAGCACTCTTAGAAATAAAATAGCATTTAAAAGGTTTGAGATTTAAAATATTTTTCAGCTGTATTTTGGCTCTGGGGTTTGTTATAATAAAAAGTAACATCTGTTTTTCAATTTTAAATTAAATTTAAAACAACATGTTTTTCTCATTAGTACTGTTTATCTGTACTATCTGCTAAACTTGGATCTAAACTCTTCTGCTGAAGTAATCTGATTTTAGTTCACAGGATTAGTAGCTTCTATCAACAACCGCAGAGCTCTTGTGCTAACAGCAGATACAAGAGAAGCATTTACAGTCATTATCACACGTTAAATTTAAACTTCATCTTTTACTCCCACTGCTGTTGGACATACTTCACATCTACTTTGAGGCTTGGCTCACGTGTGTGTTTAGGAACTTTTGCAATCAAAGCATTTTCATATTTTTCCTTCTCATTTATAGCTGGGGTACCAATAGGGTTTGGGGTTTTGTCACTTAGAAAAGAGAATAGCTCACAAATGCCCTTCAGGGGTTGTAGTGAGTGTGCAGCCCTGCCTGTGTTTATCGCCGTTTGGAGCTGCAAGCCATGTCATTTTTCCCAATGAGTAATGCTGCACAGGGTTTGGTTGTTAGCTGAGTTGTCAGGTACATCAGAGCGTCGGTGTGTCTGCATGCCTGGCTCCCTGCTGGTCTCCATCCCTCCTTGCCTTCTTCGCTCACCTGCAAGCTTTTGCTCCAAAGGTCCCCGTGTCTCTTGGCACTAGGGCAGGTTTCAGTGGTGAGAGAGGCTGTAAACATCCCAGCAGCTTTCATGCGATCTCCTTGCTGGCTGGGGCTCTCCCGCTGGACGAGTTCAATAGGTTGCCTCATTACAGACGTTACGGTGGCTTGTGTAGCTTCACCCGGTGCATCCATATGTCTCAGCTGGTGTCTGTGTCACTCCCGGGTTATAACCAGTGAGGGCAAAACAGCTGAAAGGGGGTTGCTGCCCTTTTAGTGGAACAGCTTCTCAGGTTAGGTATTAAACAAGGGCCCCATCTGTCTCTATTTGGTGGCTCGTGAAGTGGGGAGGAGGGTGGTGAAGGCAGTAATTCAGTCTCTGGGCTAAATTCATTCTTAGAATGGTCTCTATTCTCAGAGAGGTGCTTTTTTCCCTTGTGTCATGCCCGGGAGACTCTATCAAAAGAAAAAGCTTTGCCGCCCAAGGCTGTCTGAGATCGATTAATGAATCCTAATGGCTTTGCAGTCAGACCGAGCTGTTTGGAGCAGGGAGTTATGGCTTGCGCTGTTCCTGCGAGGTGCTGAGGCTCAAGGAGGGGAGAGGACCCACTTCTCAAAGGTGGTAGGAGAAGTGGAGCCAGTGGGCTTCAGTGAGGGGAGACAGAATCTGTTGGGACAAAACTCAATGTTTTCGTTTAATAAAAACTGAAAGTTAAGAAACCTTCATTACTTCCATGATGCTGGGTGTCATTCAGAGGGGTAGGATAGCCTAACTTAAATCAGATCTGAGGATGGTCCCAATGCTTGCCTAAATTTCAGTTTTTTTCTTTTTATTGCAATAAGGAAACACAGGGTGTAGGAAGGATAAATTATCACTTTCCATGTATTAAAATGTTATAAAGCTGATGACAACCAAATCGGTCAACATATGGGAAATATTACAAACAGGCCATATCCTTATGATATAATCCCATGATGGAAGTTATTTTCTGATACTGTTTTTTAGTAATTCAAGTAATTTTTCATTTCATTTCAGGCAGCAGTTTTACAACATCATCAGGAATATATGCAGGAAATAATTCACTCACAAATTCTACTGGATTTAATAGTTCACAGCAGGTAAATTTGTATATATGAGTTGAGGAAACTTTGGCAAATGGAATTCTCATCCACTGAAAAAGTGTAGCTTTTTGAAAGAAATTAGCATCCTTTCAAGTTAAGCTAATGTTTATAAATGTTTTTCTTTGATTTGTTCTCTTCCAATAGTAGAACTAATTGTCTGGTGTTGATGTTGTTATTCACACAACTTCAGCAGTGTGTCTAAAACTATTTGTACGAGAAGACATACTAAATTATGTGTAATTTAGATTTCATTTTATTACCTCACAGTTTTAGGTCCTACAGCATCCAGTCCAGGAAGCATACTTGATGAAATTCTCACATGCGTTTGCATTTATATTTTGGAATTTGTGCTAAAAAGTAGCAAGACTTTGGTGGACTATTCAGATGATGATTTTGTTTGTTTGTTCGTCTTGCAGGAATATCCCTCTTATCCCAGTTTTGGCCAGAGCCAATATGCACAGTATTACAACAGCTCACCATACCCTTCACACTACATGACAAACAGCAACACCAGCCCAACAACACCCTCCACAAATGCAACTTACCAGCTCCAAGAACCACCATCTGGCATCACCAGTCAAGCAGCTACAGATCCTGCTGCAGGTAATTACATGGATTTTATAGTCCCTATGAGGCACATTTTTTTATGTTGAAAGAGGATTGAATTGGATTTTTTTCGCGTGTGTGTGTGTGTAGTTGTTGATTTGGGTTTTTTACAGTTTCTTAATCCTGAGCCTGTGGCACTTATTACACAGATTCTAACAGAAAAAAGGGTAAAGAAAAACCACGACCAGTAAAAGTTTTAAATCTTGTGTAAAATACAAGTTGGTTTCTACTTGTAAAATGCTTGTGTTAAAAATTGCAGGTTATAGGAAAGTCTTTAAACCAAAACCTGATGATTTTAAGCTCTGTCTTCATTAAGATAAGCTCTTTTGATTTTTCCTAAGACTGAAATCAAGAGGCCTTCAGACCGTAGACTAACTGTCCACTTGAAAGAGAGCTTTTGTGTTTTCACTTTGGGAGCACTTAATAATGCTTGTAATGGGGAGTGGAAACTGCACAAGTGTTTCCATTTTAAGAAAAGATTTTCAGTGGCTTGGTTTTTTTTCCCCAGTCATTTTACCTTTCTTGCTGGAATTTGGCAGTCCTCTGCTAGCTAAGATATTTTTTTTTAATATTTAGGCCAAATTCCTCCAGCTGTTTTTGGAAATGAGGGGTGAGAAATACTTTGTGTATTATTAAAAAAGAAAAAATAAATTTTTACCCGTTCAAGCATGTCAGTAGTTAAATGGCAGAAGTTTGAGATCTATCTGAGAGGAAGTCCAAGGTTGCAAATGCACTTCTTGGTAGTGTGGTAAGAAGATTTGGCAACATTATCCAGGAGGTTTTGTTTTAGAGTCTTGTTGGGGGAGGTTATTTTTTATTTTCTTGAAGTACTTGTTAAGACTGACATTGGATGTGCAGCGTGAGCTTTAATGTAATTTGCTAGAACTCTGTTGCTTTTCTGCATGAGTGTGTACATAAAGAAAATGTATAAAGTGTTGTCTCTTTTGATATATTTGCTGAAAGTAAGTAGGTAAGAAAATGTAGTTAGTATGTATGTGTATATACATGAGATCATGTGTGTGCTCAGTGTGTTTGAGAAAGGAATCTTTCTAAATATATGAATGGATATTGGAATCTGCAGCTTATAGAATATATGAATGCCTATATACGGAGGCATACGGAGTCTGCGTAATCACTCCGCTTTTCACTTTGTTTTTAATTTTTTTGTTTTGTTTTCTTGTGAGTTTGTTTTCTTTTTAATTTGAAAGAAAATTTATCAAGTTTTAGCTTTTATTAAAATTAAATTGTATCTTCTGGGTCTTGAACTTTTGCAAAATCTTTGCATATATTTTTTAAATTAGTTGATACTTCCTAAAAGCAACAATAAAGACATATATGGAGAGAGGAGGTATATTTTTCCCAAGCTCAAACTTAGTGGCCTAAAGGCTGTCTTCCTGTTTGAATAGTTTTCTGTGCCCTGTAAGCCTGGACAGAACTTTTCTATCAGTTTCTTTTTATGAAGCCTCTGTTTTCTCCGTCAGATATTCCACATTGTTGTTAAGAAAGTTTTGTCTACAAGTTTGAAAGAACTTGGTGGGCTTTCTTACTTTTTTACTTTCTTCTAGCTGAGGCTTCTTGCAAGGTGTTGGCTGAGGTCATATACAGTATGCTTGGAAGACAAAGCAAGGCTGGGGTCAAAGAAAAGAGGGATCAGCATGGAGGAAAGGAATTCTGATGGAGTGAGGACAAGTGACAAGGATATTAGAGAGAAGGAAATTCCCAGTTGGGTCAAAAACACAGAACAAAGGAGTAAACTAACCAAATTTTAACTACAATTAGTCAAATTTCTGTAGGATGTTTTGCCACATCTGGTGAAGTTGTGCTGCTGATTCTCTACCACAGCTGGAACACTGCATATGAGGGATGGTGGGGAGCAGGGCAGGGCTGTCAGGTTAGGCTGCTGTACCCCTTTAGTAGGATAGGCTCCAGATGTGGAATTGCAGCTGCCTTTGCTGGGTGTTGAGATCCTTAGACATCTTCTACACTTAAAAACCCCATGTAATCTGTGTGGTCTGAACTATGGCAGGGCAAGCACAGAGCAGCCTTCAGACTTTACAGAGGCACCGGGATAATTTGACAGACATAGGTGGTTCCTATGAATTCGGGCCAGTAAATGAAACAGGAGAGTCTGGTAAGAAACGTGAAAGGAGAGGAAGTAATTATGTGCTCTTGTGACATTTTTAGTAGACTTTTGTGGACTCAGAAAGCTCAGATAATTTCACTAAAAATGTGTTTAATTCCTTGTCCAAATATAAAATCCTTTTATGGTTTCCCACAGTTCCTAGTAAAATATGCAAATTTTTGCCATTCAATCCAGGATGTCTCGGGGTTCTTGCAGAAGAACCTGAGATTTTCAATGCTCAGTGCTGCTTCTTTCTGTTCTCTTTGTGGATCTGACAAAATTCTTGAACCTCAGTCACAAAAAACCTTTTGATTGCACAAAGGCTGATAGTCCCTGCCTCCATAAATCAGGCACACAAATTTTATTTTCTTGTGAAGAGAAGGCTGTATTTTTGCAGTGACATAATCAGAAAATTATTAAAATAAACAATACATTTCAGTACGACATTTCAAATTTTAAATGTGTGCTTTGCTTCAAATTTAATTGGAAATTTTGTTTCAGTTCAAAAGTAAGACCTTTCAAAAGTGTTTTGTTTTGTTTTTTTTTTTTCCAGTTGTAGAATTCTAACTTTTGCTTTACAGAACAAAATGTTTTTCATCAGAGTAACAACAGAATATTAGGTTCCTTCTGGGATGAGCTTTCAATTCACACATGAGCAGATTATCTGAGGTATGACTAGCAAGTTGCTGATTTTTCATGTGAACTGTAGCATGTAAGAGAAGTAACAATAATTAAAGTGATAAAAAATAATAAAAGTAAGTTAGTGAGCGCTCTCCCTTCCAATACTCAATTTGAAAGTAGGTTCAGAGCAAACCAAAGGAAGTATTCCTTATGTTGCATATAGGTGAGCTGTGCAGCTCCTTGCTGCAGGGTGTTGCGGATGCGGAAAGTTTCTGCCATTGTACTAGCATGCTCATAGTCCTCACCAGACAAATATCACATATGTTTTTTAGGTGAAGATTTTGACATTTTGTCACAACAGCATTAAAGAAGCCCTCCTGTGGTTCTGTCAGCAGGCATTATTGTATTTCTTGCAATACTTATTTAGTGCTTTTACTTACTACTAGTGTAATAGTCCTGTTCTTAATACAGAAGTTCAAAAACCATCAGACCTCAAATACCTATGTGTTTCTGCTGCACTGTTTAATCCTGGTTCAGTTTTATGTAAGCAGGAAAGGAAGAAGTTTGTATAGTGCTCATGAAATTATTTTGTGTTTAGCTTTATTTATGCCAAAGTAAGAAAATCATAGCATGAAACTGATGTATTCAAATTATCTGTATCTGTTTTGGTGTTTTTTTTTCAGTTCGGGTTTTTTGTTGGGTTTTTTTGTTTGTTTTTAATTGTGTGGTTTTTTGTTTTGTTTTGTATTTTGTATACAGGAGTTGAAATAAAACTGGCCTGAGGGTTTAAGGTCTTTAGTCAAGATTAAGCATAAGATCTGAGGGCAACCATTAATTTGGACACAATCTAAATGGAAAATATTTGCGCATACCTACTTGCAGAGACATTTGACTATACTAGCTATGCTAGACCCATCTCATCCTTGTGATTTACATTGTGACATGAGATATGATTACTTTGATAATATGTGTTTATTGTTTTTGCATACCCTTTCAGTGTAGTAGGGAAAAAGTCTGATGAAATTTGCAATGCCTTTGTCAACAGCAAGAGCTCAACCCACACACTCAGTGGTTGGATTTACCTAGAGATAAACTTAATTTGGGGATTTCTGAGATAGCTTGTTTTCCACAGATTTGTCAGTTGTCTCTTGCTGTATAGTACATTGAAATCAATAATAAGAAAATACAGTGATTACTTAGGGAGGATTTCCAAAACAAACAGGAATTAGAGAGTATGGTGTCACAAATGGTATCTCTGTGGCTGTATTCTCTGTTCATAACTAATCAAAGTATTCTTATTTATGAGATGATGGAAGATCTTCCTGTGTGACAAAACCATCAAAACTGCTCATGATGATGTGTAGCAAGGAAGTATACGCTTATGAAATATCAAGTCAAGTTGCAATAATACAGTGCTTTGAAGCATAGGGGAATGTCTGCAACAGTATGGTTCCTGTATTTTAGGTAAACCAGAACTTAAATATATTTTATTCTTCATAGTTATGTGGGTTTTTTTGTCTGGCTTGGTGTCACCGTACACTGCAGAGGTTACTGACGGGTCAGGAGCAGGGGGTACAAGTTGCACCTGGAAAAGGAGGCACACATTAATAGAATCTGAGTTTAAATTGTTTGACTGACTGACTAGAGAAGTCAAGATTGAGTGCATTACACTTGGTCAAGGGTTGAAAGAAGGAACTCTGAGGGTGTGAAACAGAAACAATCTGTAACATTTAATGCCTGCTTGAGGCTGAGTGCAGAGAGGTGCTGTAGTGGAGCGATCTAAAATTATGTGGCCATTAATGGATGCAGAAGAATAACTGTTGCTTATGTAAGACTTGCCCGAAGCACTTTTCCATCTTCCAGATATTTTCATCTCAGGGGATTCCCAAAGCTGCTGTTGTTTTGTATGTTTAGAGTGTTCCTATATTAACATTTTAATTTGGAGTAGGAGTCTGTTCTGATGTAGAGCTTTGGCTCAGCAAAGTGGTCCTAGAGCACCCAGCTGGAGTCCTTTCAGACAAAACTAACCTGGAAGGTGTCCTCGGGGACAGCTCATAAATCTTCCAGCCCCTGTTAAGGATGTTGAGAAAGCTAGATCAGGCTGAACGTACACTGAAATGACCTCCCAGAAACAGCCAGTGAATCTTGGGATCATTGCCACCACTTGTTTGATCCCACAGACCCAACCTGCTAAAGCAGAATGGTTCAGGCACTCTTGAATGCTTCTCTTCCAGGGATGTCTTCAGGCTCTGCTGGAACCTTGTAATCTTCTTGGAGCCTGGCATTTTTTGGCAAAATATGCCACAAATCTCCTGGATTTTATCTGAACTTCCTCCTGTGTTTAACCTGGCTGCTGCCAGCTTGCAGTATTGCTTCAGTATGGGGACAGGCAGTGGAGAGCTGAACCTCACCCCCTTTTCCACTCATGGAAGGGCTGGGTTTTCTCCTTCAGCTCCCTGTGTTTGTGATGCTAAAGAACAGGATAAAATTAAGTTCAGTGCTTTTGAAACACAGTCATTACCCTTGGCTAATATTACACTATGTCTAGTACTATGAAGTGAGCAGAGGTTAAACAAACTACCCTCCTCCTATCAATGAATGTAGAATAAGGGGTATAGTGGTAACGTGTTTTGTGGATATGTAGCTTGACTTCAGCAAGGCTTTTGCTGCCCTGACAGTTAAATCTTTTCACTTAACAATCTTATGAGCAAACTAGGCTAAAGCAGTCTAACAGCAACTACAGCAGAATGATGTAAATCTGTTTAGGAAACCATGTCCTGAGAAAAGTCAGAGAGAGCTCACTGTTAAAATAGAAGGATGGCTACAGCAGCATTCCTTAGTGTCTGCCTTGGCCCCAGCATTTTCATTAATCATTGAGATGACGGAACAGAATGTGTTTGCCTATTAAATATGTAGATGACACCATGCTGAGAGGGGCTGCAAGTTCTTTGGAGACAGGATGAGAACTCAAAAAATGGAGATGTGATCTGAATAGGAGCAGGTGTGAGGTATACATTTAGGCAGCAATGATGAACTGCACAAATGTGGGATGGGGAATGTTGGCAGCTCCTTCCAGGCTCTACCTTTCCCTGTGGACTGCTTTCAGTACTCCTGATATTAGTGGCACACTGAGTACCCTCAGCCGCTGTTGTTCTTTCTTGCTCCAGAATTTGTCAGGGCTTGGGCTTGTCGAGGCTCAGGGCTCAGCTGGATACTGGATTCTTTAGCTGGGTTTCCTTATGAGGACCTGAGAGCAAGCAGTGGACATGGAGCTGGTAACCCAGCCATGCACACAGAGGCTGCCCCCTTGAGCAGCCTTAATCCAAAGAGTACATGCGATGGTTTCCCTTTACATCTGTGGAATAAGTTTCTTACACACGAGGTCACGTTTCCCCCATTGGTTGCTGCTATCTGTCACGCTGTTCATAACAGACTGGTCTCCTGAGTCGGCTCAGAAGCTCCGGGTATTGTCAGTGTTGTATATTCAGTTCTTGTGCAGTATTTGGCCAGGTATTTGAGAAATGATTGTTTAGGTGTCTCTTCCTTTTCAGAAGATGATCTAGAGGTCCTGAGATTAACGTTTATTGAAAATATTGCAGAAAATGCAAATTGTCTGCTGCCAAGCGGTATCCAGGGGAGGTTAGCCTGTGCGATATGGGAAGTAAAGCTCTGCTCAACTTTGCTTTGGATTACCTGTTTAGAGAGACTATAGAGAGCGACAATCAGAACATAGAAAAGAGGATTGTCAGGCAAGGGTTAACCTAGCAACAAAGAGCATCTGAGAACAGTCCTCAAATGCGTGCAAATACAAACAACAAAGGGAATAGTTCCATCGTGTCCTGTCCTGTCCCTCCCTGTAAATTTTACTTGCATCTGAATTTTAGAGCACATATTTAGAACATCATTGGCTAATATACTTGTTGAAGGAATTCTGGTCTGCTTATTTTACTGGGTTAGAATTTATTTTGAGGCTTTTGTGCATTATCTTCTTTTCTTTTTCTTTCATTTTTAAAGTATTTTATGAAAATAACGTATAGCAGTTCAGTTTAAAAGGTTGGGAAATTTTAGTAGTAGAGTTATGATATCTTATTTAAGTACAGTAGGTGAAAGGAATCAGCATTCAAAATTTAAATAGTTTTAGTAAGTATTCTGAAGTGTACATTGTCATAGGAAAAAATATTATTGAAATGTACATGATAGTTAACATTTAAACCTGTAGGTATGTAAACTGATATGGCCGGGTGATTTTTTTGTTCTGTGGCACATACACAGCAATACTTATAGGCTGAGTCTCTTTTCAGGATTTTTTGTTTTGCTTTGAGTTATATTTTAACTTTTTTTTCCTGCCTTGTTTAATGTAGCCTGAGATACTTGGGTTAAAGCATAATGTTAAATATATACTGGTTTCCATTAAGTGTAGATTTGAAGGCTGAGTATGAGAATTTAAAGACCTTTTCTTTCCAATCAGCACAAGCAACCATTATTATTTTGAGTAATTGCGAATATGCAGTGTTACACAGATGTCCAGAGTCTCCTCCCTAATCTAACCTTTGACCTCAACAGGATGGTCGGGGTTTTTTTAGGAGAAAGAATCACTTGTATGACAGGGATACCTGCCTGTTCAAACTGGAATGCCATGGTCTGTTCTGATTCAAAAGAAAACTTATATCCTATATGTGAGGATAAAATAGTTAAAGTTAAAATAACCTACAGAATTCTAACGAGTAATGTTAACTGAGGAGTGAAATAGATAAATATATTGTATACTGAAAATTCCAGCTACCTTCACAAAATAGGTGTTTTTTTAGGTAAAAAAAAAAAAAAAACAATAACTGTCAAAATAACAGTCTTTTCTCTGAAAACTTAAGGCTGTAAACAGAAGTGTTCAAAAGAAATTTTAAAATGTGTGGTTGCATTTCTGAGGAGTACGGTCCTTGTAGTTAAATCAGTTAGGCAGGATGATTCATACTGGGTCTCTGCTTTGTTCATGCCCAAGCGCTTCACTGTTATGGAGTCCATGGATGTTAAGAATAGCAAAATATCTTCCAGCTAGAGTGTCTTCAGGATAACTTTTACATATATAAGTCACCATTCTCTTTCACCTGTTCAGCAACTGTAAATATTTTATAAGGAAATTTCATCGATGCATGGTAATTAGTGTACAATACTGTTTATAGAGTATTGTATCCTGTCATAAAGGTACTCACTGGAGAAGTTCAGTGTTGAGTAGGACTTTGAAGAATGCTATGAATTTCATCTTCATAGTTGATGCATATTTAAAGTTTAGTGATTGAACTTACCATAGGAAATTAAGGACTCTATGCCATATTTAGAAAGAATTCTATTTATCTGGCTTAAATGCAGCAGTCTAGAAGTGTTTTCAATCAGACAGTTTGGGAAAAGTTATCAATTTCTATGCGTTGTTACTTTTCATTTTTTACACCTGGGTGTTTCTTTTTCTTACCAGTCACCATAGTAGTTATCTTAAAGCATGTTTGAAAACTTAGAATTAAATCAATGTTTTTTAAAAAAAGATGGTATGCCTTAAAATTGTTCAGTAATTGCTCATTAATCTTGTTTATCGAGTGATATGGTCTTCTGTGTGATTTGAAGGAATCAAGATTTTTTCAAAATTTATTATTTGTTTACTGAAATAATTTATCTGGTTTTGCATATAATTTGAATTTGATTGCAATTATTTCTTGGTATTGCTACTTAACATTGTAGATTTAATTACTTTAGTTAGGAACCTTTAGTGAACATCCTGCTTTTTTTTAGTGTCACATGCAAAAAGCAAGTAAGTTGAACATTTTGAAGTCTAAACTGAAAGGTAAAAATGTCATTTCTTTACTACAGCAGAATACAGTACAATCCACAGTCCATCAACACCCATTAAAGATTCAGATTCAGATAGATTGCGTCGTAGTTCAGATGGGAAATCGCGTGGACGTGGCAGAAGAAACAATAATCCTTCACCACCACCTGACTCTGATCTAGAGGTACATTATATTAGATGGTTTTGACTTGTTACAGACACTATTTTTCTCATTGTTTTGTACAGAGAAGTAATATTTACTTATTAAAAGTAAAGTGGCATTGTAGTTCCCTTTTTTTTTTTTTTGTCCTGGCAGTATTTTCATAGAAGATAGTATTTTTCTCCTAAAACACCTTGTTCAAAAAAAAAAAAAAAAAAAAAAGGCAACCTTTTCCCAAGTCAAAGTAAGGTTTAAAGTTTGGCATTTGGACAGGAGATTCTTGTGGCACAAGAGTGGCTTTTGTTCTCTCCTGCTGTGTTCACATTCCTCCCAGTGGCCCATTCTTTATGTTGAGAACGCATCTCCAATGACACACCACAGCCATGAGTGTCCACATTGCATTACTTTTCCTTTCCAAAAGTTTAGCCCATTTGTCATTATGGGAAACACAGTCTCAGTAGGATTCAAAATACTTGTATATGAACACTTTATTTTTGATTAAAATACCATTTTGTGTGTGGTCAGATTTATTTAAAACACATGTTTTCCATTGGCTCTAACCAAAAGAATTATTTACTGATGCCATAAATTCTTACAGGTACAGCATCAAAGTTCATAATTTTCAAACTTCAGGTGTCTAAAATCCATTAAAAAAGAACATAGATTAAAGGAATTTTAATGTTTTGCAGCAGTTTCCTTTGATTTGCTTTTGGAGGTAATTTTCAAGAGCAGTTATACGAACTTTGTTTTGTTAGACTTAGAGAAATACAGAACTCAAACTCCAAAGATTTAATTTTCAGAGGCTTCTCTTAATTTATTTCAGTTGCTATCTCACATCTGGCTTTAAAATAATACATTGTACAATCTCATTTTCTGTGTGTATTTGACACTAGCTATAATTATATTCTAATAGAATAATTTGATATAATAGCAATTTTTGTAAAAAGCTAGCAGATTGTATTACCCTATTCTGGAAAAAAACTTGTTAGTTCTGAAAATAAATGGCAAGGAAACTATGGTTTTAATATATAACCATTTCAATACAATTTTCTCATTTGTGTCCTTACTGATTCAAATTTTAACTTTCCATTTCAAGTATCAACTTCACGGAGGAACACATTGATTTGATTCTCTTTTTACAGAGAGTATTCATTTGGGATTTGGATGAGACAATCATCATTTTCCATTCCTTGCTTACAGGGTCCTATGCTAACAGATATGGAAGGGTAAGTGTCCACTAACTGATGGAAATTTTCAGTAATATTTACTGTTTTATGCTTGATACGCAAGGAAGACCCAAACATTAGTTTATTTTCTAGAGGCAAACCAGTACTCTGTTTCAAGACATACAATATCAAGGAATAAAGCTCTTTCACATGTCCGTTCTTTGCACTTACTCAGTTCTTATATTCAGTAAATAATTAAATAGTGTTGAAGGTAATACTTTGACCACTTGAGGTTTGGCTTGTTGGGACAGAGTGCCTGAAACCTGTTGATATCATCAAAATTAGCAAAGGTTTATCTCCCCTCAGAGCGTGAGGAGCTTCCAGGAGTGACTGCCAAAATAACATTTTAATTCTGAGTGATCAGTGGTGGACTGTGCTCTGTATTGAGAAGGCAAGAGGAGGAATGCTTTTAGACATAGACTAGTCTGAAATTTTTTACCTTAACTTTTTTAAATCTACATATTGACTGATGTTTTTGAAAGACTGCTTATGGGTCAAATCTTTCTGTTATGCACAGTCTGTAAATCATAACTGAACTGATGAATACATCTACAGACTGTGGGTTTCATGAGTAACTTTCAGAAGATAAATGTGGCCTTAGGTTAATATGAACAGTTCATTAATGTAATGCCCTTGTTGAGATCAAAATTTTTTTTTCAGGATTGTATTTGAAAGCTAATGTTTCATCCTCCTTATAGCTTTTTGCATTAAAAAATCTAAAGCAGTACTGCTTTGCAGCCTTTCTTACTTCTTCAGATGGAGTTTATTTTCAGAAGTGTTTGCTGTGACAGTGATTTCCCTGTTTGAGGAATATAATTTTTTTTTTCCCCCATTGTGTCAGAAAAGCAAGTAAATTCATCAGTCTTGGTTTCCTAGGTGTTATAAGTTTATATTTAGGTAGTAAAAAAACACAAGTACTTTAAATATTTCAACAGTTATTGTATGGATACATATAGGCAGCAGTTTTATAAACATTTACCAGAAGTTATCCATTTCTCAGGCCAAAACCAGATTTTGCATGGCACCCCAAAATCCCTAAATCTGTGATAGTTCAGTTCAGAATGAGGATAACAAATCTCATTGCTTACAAAAAAAAAAACTCAGTGCCAACAGAATCTCACTACTTGCTTTTGGGCAGCAGAGTAGTGCTGGGAAAGCCTAACGAGTCATTGTGACAGGAGTGTTTGTGCGAACGTATTTTTTTTAATTTGTTACTAGTTCTCTATAGTGGTTTCATTAATTGTGACCTGAACATAAACACCTTTTTTGGCTGTGTGCTTGAGGCTGAGGAGAGTGTGAGTACTCAGCTGCAAGGAGATATAAATTGTGTGCTGCAGGGAGGTGGGTGACTTCCACTGGCAGCTCCATCGCTGTGGGCACTGTTTACCTGAGATGCAGCTTTTGCCCGGCTGGCTCTGGTTGCATTGCATGTGCCAGAATCCTGCATTGCTCAGCGACAGCTGATCATTGATGTTGAGAGAGATGACAGCATTAGTGCTTACATTTGGGATAAATATTGAATCTTTTTAGTGAGGGCCGGCAATGTGTGTGTCCTTGGCTCTCGGATGCAGCCATGAAACTGTGCTGTTCCTGCTTTGTTTCCTTAAAGTTCTATTCTATCATGATTTTTCTTGGTGTATTGACAGCTTCAGGCAACAGTTAGCAATTTCCATAGACATTAGAAGAAAGTAGTGTCAAATGTTCAAAGCAAACATGCCTAAAACATGTATCTGTCATATGAGAATTGCAGGGTTTATTTGCAGCAATGAGAGGCGCATGTTTTTTCCAAAGAGTGATTCCTAATGATTTCTGGCCTTTGAAACCAGAAATCCAGATCATAAGTCAGTCTGAAAAAAAACAAAACCAAAAATGTTGAGGCTTTTTTTTTTTTCCTTTTTACCTGTATTCTGCTTTTTGATTTATCTAACATCATGTTCTTGTGTTTCTGCACTGTGGTGAGGGCTAGAAATGTCCTTTTAAAAAATTAAATATAAGCTGTTCACATAATTAAAATGCAAAAGCTGGATTTTCAAGCAAGCAAAAATGTCCTAATTAAATAATAGAGGATTTGGCAATTTGGTATTCAGTCCTTTTCATAATGCCTGAGTGAGTTTCATGGTGAATGACTATGAATGATGTGCAGCCCTGCTGAAGGGATTGATTTTCTTTTCCTTATTCTCTACCGCATTCCTCATCATTTCTTGCTTGTGCCACTCTTTTCTGTATATTCTTACTTTCTCATGTTTTTATTGCCTGTTCTCCTTTTGCTCCTCTTGTGGTTTGCTTTTTCCTTACTTTTGTCCTTCGGCTTTGTGGGAACAAAATAATTCCTTTTGTTTTTCAATTTGCACAATCATGGTATAAACTGTTACATTTTTATTTATGGGTGATTGGAATCTTATGAATTTCATGGAAACGTATGAAACTAGTATAGGAATATGATTTGTCCTTGCAGAAGAGAGGAAAAAGAAACAAGCAAAACATTTCTATTTGCTTTTGAAAATTTTCTTAAGTACAGAGAGATAGCTATAGATCAAATATAAAGTTATAATGTAATTGATGTTAGGGTTTCAAACACCTCAAAACTTACGTTTTGAGCCAGACATCAACTGATTAAGTTTTGGAAATTAGAATAACTTGGAGCCCTTCTTTAGTATCTTGGAGCAGGTAGAAATATGTCTCGGTATTGGCACTAGAATACTGTAGTCTTTTTGTACATTTCCATTCTCCATGAAAGCATTTATATTCAGAGGCTTTAAAGGAATTTGCCTTTAAATTTTAAGCTATTTTAATGTGTTTTCATATATTTTAGAGATTGAGAGAAACAAAGCCTGGTTTCACTTAACCTTTCATTTGTGACCTGTAGGCTTAAGTGGAAAATAAGCCTTGTACCCAAAGTGAACTTTCCTGTTTTTCAGCTTCTTGTTTCTCCACCAAACAAAGAAATCAAGTGGGTAGAATTTAGAAATGACGTACAGACAATATTTTGGCTCCAATACCAGTGTTCAAAACAAGAGGTCTGCTTAACAGCTTGACATTGGTATTTATTTTCTTTAGCTAAGCTGTACCTCCCTCAGAGATGTGCACCTGATTTAGACCGTACCTGATTTTGACCGTACCTGAAAAGACACTCCAACTGAACCTGCAAATCCCAATCAATAATGAGAGATGGTTAGCTTTCCTCCTCATTGTGTGACACCTCACAGTAGTTAGTTTGCAATTAGTGGCTTAAAATTGCAAAAGAAGGTTCTGTATGGCATTATTTTATTAAACCCCCTTTATTCTAGCCTTGTCTTCTTTTAAAAAGTTTTCAGCCCTCACTGTAATGTCTGACATCAGAGTTTAATTTACTGCAGTGCCTTCAACTAAGACTCTCTTGCTTTTTACTGGAGCAGTTGCAAGATTGTGACTACGCAGATATTTAAAACCCGAATGTAGATATAGCTTCTGTCAAAAACATGGGTAGTCAGAGCTGCAGCTTAGCATGGTTTTTATGCTCAGTGGAACCTTCTATAGAAAAAAATTGTGTTTAATCAAGGAATTAAAGTATCTTTGAAAAGCAGCCTGTTTTGTTTCTTAGCTTTTATGGTATTTAATCTGGCATTTTCAGTAGGTGCCAAGGGTTTCCTTTTTTTTTTTTTTTTCCTTCTATTTAAATTAACCTAATAAATGGCATTATTTTAGGATTAGTTTGGACAAATCCCTATTCTGCCAAAGTGTCTGCCATTTAAAAATAGCTTGGAGTGAAGCGGTCCACAAGAATCTTTACGAAAAGGCATTTTTTCAGACTCAGAAGTGTGATAAAAAGTTTAATAAAAATGTTTGTCATGAATATGTTGAAACTTAAAATATATATTCACAGCCATTTATTTAAATTAACTGTATGTGTTCTTAAACAATATCATGCTCTGTTTGCCCATTTAGTCTGCTTTTTAAATTGACGTCCTGTTTATGGGTGAAAGCTCAGAATGGGCTTAATTCTACGCTGTTATGTTAGCAGTTGATAATCAAGATGTTGATAATCAAGGTGATCTTCACTTGCATCTAACTCCTTTTAATGACTAGAGCAGAGCTCTTCTGCGGGGTGACTTCTGTTAGTGCTCAGGCACAACAGAAATCCTTGTCTGGTTTATCAAACCAAAAAGGCGGATGAGCTATGAAGCATAGTGGGGTAGTAACTGCATGAAAATAAGCAGGAGCATCTGAGATAAAAGTAGCCTTGGGCCAAGCTAGAGAGAAAATGTCACCTGCTTTCCACCTCACATGCCTACAAAAGTAAAACGAAGGATGACATTGGTCTTCAAACAGAAATATTAAAACAGGGAGACGGAATATTTTTCTTCATATTTTAAAGTCTTTCCATTTGAATTAAGAAGCCAAATACTCTTTTTCTTTCTTTCTTTTTTGTCTTTTATTTTTTTTATTCTTTTCCTGGTGCCAGTTTAAATAGAAGGCTTATTTTTAAGGGCCAAGTTCATCAAAATATCATGATGCAATTTTTCTTTCCTGTTTACAAGAGCTGGTTTTTGATACTAGAAAACTTATTTACTCTTAATGTATGTGAGTTCAAGAATGGATGTTTTGTCTCTTCTATGTAGCTTTGTTTCTCAATGCTTCTTTGAAAAATTCTTTCTGGTTAGTTTTACTTGGGTTTTGGCATTTCCAGCAGGCAAACATGCTGCCAAATCACCATTCTTTTTTTCAGCTCTTCAGTACTGACATATTTTACCTTTTAGCTAATAGTTATAGAAAAATGTTTGAAAGTTCAGACAACATGTTGAAACCCCTATTAATTTGATTGAGAGGTGGAAAAAGAAACTAGGGACTGCATCTCCTGGTTTTTAACGTTGAGTTGTCATCAGGTTTAGAATATTAACTTATTTTAAGTAAAATATGAGTTGTCATTTCTACAGTTCTATTTCAAATATAATTCCTAACAAACTAACATTGTTAATAGGGGGTGTCATGAGATAATATAACATGTTCTTTCAAACTCATGCTTCTGTGCACTTGGATATACTAGGCATTATAAATGAGAAACTCTATATCAAATGTATATGTTAGGCTTTCTTTTCCATTTTTTTCAGATTGAAAATATATAAAGCACAAAAAAAATTTAAACAAGACAAACATCTGTAGTGCATTTGGTAACCACAATGCTGAACATGCTTTTTGAGTTTATTAGCTCAGTAAGGAATAAGTTGTTATGGTAATTTCTGTAGAGAAGTTAAAGTGTGTTATGTATTAATAACAAACAATAGATTTGTTCACTCTGCATGGGTGGGCCAGACTGAAAATATAATTAAAGCATGGGTTTGTGGAGAATCAAGGCATGTTTTTAAACATAACTGCCATTTTCAAATAAAACATTAATGGTGATTTGCTCTAAAGTCACTAGGTATTCGCAGGACTGAATCCTTTCACTTGTGACCTGTGAGAGTTTATTATGAGTAACAACAGCATTATCATTCCCCTGGCTGATCATAAAACTTGTAAACAGTCATAAAATCTGGAGAAGCTTTCAGTGAAATGGTCTTGTTCTTTCTGCACAGAAGGCAGGGAGCCCACGTCGGGGGTGCACAAGGGTGACCACAGAGGTGCTGCTGCAGTGTCATGGTGTCAGTTGAGCTAAAGTCATATCTTCTGAGTGTTCCTGGTGTTATAGTACGGGATTAGAGACTGAAGAACTGGATATTGCATGTAATACGTAAAATAATGTCTCTTGAAAAGCTGTTCCTCCAGTTTGTGTATTTTGGTATGTATGTAAGGCACAGTATTGATGGTATACTCAATTTCTTTAAGGATCCACCCACTTCCGTGTCTCTTGGACTCCGAATGGAAGAGATGATTTTCAATTTGGCGGACACGCATCTGTTCTTCAATGATCTAGAAGTAAGGGTATAATCTTTTAAAAAACATAGAGGTGAATTAATATTTGTCTCTTTTTATGTGTTGTTAGATGGTTGGACGATTATTTTTGGTTTCCTGGTTTTAATGTGGAAAGGTTTAGAAAATTTTTATATAATTTAGTCAGTAGGACATATGATAATATCTATGGTAAATATCTGCACTGACTTTCAAAGGTTAGAATAGTCTAAATGGTAGAGTTTTGTCCTCACAGGTCTTAGTATGACCACAGTAGACAAGTTTTAGAAATGGATACAACAAAAGCACCTATAAACATTAGAATTCAACAGTCTGCCCAGATCATTAAATATTAATCTTCAGCTTCTATGAACAGTTAGTGGCTAAGCGCATATTTCTCACATCCCGCTGTGGGCAAGCACTGCTTTACCCACATGAGAAACTGTTGCTGTTGTATATGCTGTCCCCCCGCCTTCCCCAGCATATAGGTCCAACAGGATGTAGGTCCTCCGCCTTCCCCAGCAGCAGGTATGATTTGTTTTGTGCCAGGGTTTCCCCGCCGTGCATGCCGGTCCCCTGCAGCAAGGAGCTGGTGTCCGCATGCCAAGGGCTTTCTCACCCACGTAGGTTTGGCAGCACTTGTGAGATTGTTCTAAAACTATCCGAGCTGCTGAAAGAGACTGTCACCATAATGCCTGACTGTTTCATCTTAAAAGGGAAAAAAGCAATTTCTGTTCATATTTTAATAACACGAAAGCATGAAAACAGTCACATTTCTTTCCCATCATAATGAAGACAGCTGTTTATTTAAAATCCAACTGTTAAGCAAGCTTGTGGTGGGGCTGCCAACACACATTAATCATCAAGTTGTTGTTTTGCTGGATTTTAGAATAGTGTGTTATTTCAGACAGGCAAAAGAATTTAAAAGATTCAAATGCAACTTTTGCTGATCAAAGTTAATTGGCAGCAATTGGCCTTTAAATATTTCCTGATGTTTCCCTTCTCAAAATCAAGCAAAGTACACCTTATTTAATAGATGAGCCAAAATAATTTGAAAAATGCCAGTGTGTGATAGACCTCAAATGTGGTTTGTTCAACATCTGTCCCATATTTTGATTTCTTTTCATCTAAAAAGAAACCACTCACAGATGATTTGGCAACTTAGAATGTAATGAAATTATTTAAATGTGCTTTATTTTTTCTTCCATTCCTTAGTGGAGTATTTATTTTTTTTTATACTTACAATAAGATAGATTATTTCTGTAAATTTTAAAATAGTGTCTTCATTCATGTAGCTGTATGTAAAGAAATATTTGTTTTGGATATAAGAAGCACTGTTTGTGAATTGCATATATAGGACTGATTTTTCAGGCTTGTAGAAAAGTATAACAATGCTAATTATTTTCCAAATCTGTTTCTGATTTCTGGTTATATTTCATTTTAACCAGAGGAGAAAGAGAAAGTACTACTGTATCTTACTAGCATATTAAATAAATTTCATTCTTCGTTCATAGCCAGATACTTAGTAGGCCTGTTGCTACTTCTTCATACATGGTTGTCAGAGTCACAGACTTTAATGGAAGTTAATCAGCTGCATATTAGGCACAGCAGATCATCTTCTGCTAGTTTGCCTTAGCAGTACAGTATAGCAATTTATTAACTGAAAAAATTTGAAGATGTGTATGAAAAAAAAATCTGATGCAGGTGGTTCATGGGAGCAGAGGAGCTCAGTGAATGAACATGGTTCTTTGCGTGTCCTCACAACAAACCAGTTTGTCTTGCATCTCCAAAGTTTAATAGGTTGTATCTATATCCTGATCTGTTGTCTTCATACAGAGACTTTTTGGAGTGTGCAGTTGTGTTCATAACCTTGTGCATAAGCAATAAGTCCTTATTTTTGAGAAACATTAGCTCCAATCTGGAAGATCATGGTCTGTCCAAGGGAGTGAAGAGCAAGTTCAGTCTGTAGATGAGTGGATTTGCATTTCTGGATTGCCATAGAGAAGTCTTCAGAGAAGTACCCAAGACGGGGGCACAAGAAAGCCTGTACTTTGTTGGAAGCAGCATGTAAAGACCAGATCTGGCCACAAACTGAGCCTTTCAGTTCATCAGAAATGTCAGGTGTTTTGAAACATGTTGCAGACATGATTTTTTGAAGGAACATGTCCTCCTGGAGCCACAGTTTGGTGTTTCTGTGAGCGTCACTCTTAGTAGCAGGGCCTGCCTGGTTCTCAAGGCCTGTAACCTGCAACCAAGGGGAGATTCCTCACATCCATCTCAGAAACAGAAAGTTCTTGCTTGGTGGTTTGGAAGTTCAGGCTGCCCTACAGTTTGACAGACTTCATGAAAACTGTGGGCGATTTGGCTTGGCTGTGCCTCAGGCTTAAAGCATCTGTTCTTGCTGATGAACGACTGAGTCTGGATGATCTAATAGTGATCCTGCTCCAACTGAAGCTTTTCAGTTCATGTGCACAAGCATCTGGGCTGCTAGGAATTGAGATGTTTGTAGGCAACATTGCCAGTGAGCCAGAGAGCTTGGGCAACCTTGCCCAAGCTGGATTTGAAGCATGTCTGTTGGTCTAGGCATAATTCAAAGTGGGAACCTGAAAGCTGATGCTCTGGGACTCACCCAGGCTCAGAGGAAACCCCTCCTGGCATATAGAGAGGCTGGGGTAACAGGCCGGCAATTATCTGTCATAACTTTGGCCTATTGATGCACATTTTTCCAGATACCACAATTTAATGTTTTTTTAATAAAAATTTTCTTTTCATCTGATGTGTTCCAGAAAGCTCTAATCAGAACAGCTCTCTTGTCGTCCAAGTTAGTGGGAGAGTATTTTGTCTTCTTATTAACTGATTTAGCAGTGTTATAGACTGATTGAAAATTTTAAATGCAAAGGGCAGAGCTTCAGCAGTGATCTCCGCTGCACTGCTTGTTTTATGTGTGACTTAACTGGCTTTTTAAAGCCAGAGATATTATTTAATGTTATTAAATTAAATTCTAAAATTTAGCAGTTATTTTTTAATCTCTATAAAGTGAATCAATGCCAATGTATATCAGTTGCAAAGTACTTTACCCATCCTAATTTAGTAGGGGGTACAGCCAGGTAAATGAATCATCTAATTTCCTATATGTTGCTCTTTATGTAATAGGAATAATATTGATATTTGTAATAGGCATTTTTGAAACTCAGTGGAAATATTTAGTCAGATGTCCCTGTCTAGCTCTGAAGTCAGTGTTCTGTTTATGAATGTGTGAGCTGCATTTCCCTTTACAATTATTTACTGCACTCCTGGTTTGTGCTAGTTTGTAGTTTATTGCTTTGAGAAAAAATAAAAAAAGATGGCTTATTTTCTTCACTTTGCACAGATTTATTTGGAGTAATTTATTCCAAATTCATATAATAGCAAATAATTTCAGATCTTGAAGGAACATTTCTTAAACAGCATGTTAAAGGGGTATGATAAGATTTTTAACATGCTGAAAGGAAGATATTAATATATACTAATTTGATCTAAGTCCCACCATAATCAATGTTTTCTTGCATTAACAGTTATTTCATAATGAAATTCCAGGAGTATACTAGGCCAAACAGTAGAAAATAGTTCAATGTTCTCAAGATTTAGATTCCAAAAATCTGCATTCAGGCTCCAGAATAGAAAGTTTAGGTTTTCAATATTCAAAATTTTCAGCTAAATATCTTATACTACACTCTGTGGTAGAATTTTAATTATGAGCAGCATAGAATAACTACACTGATGTAGTGCTCTCAAGAGAATCAGTTACATCATCAGGAAAGGTGTGATTTTACATGCTATGTTGTGATGGGGATAATAAGGTATAATATTTTAATGGTATATGGAGCATTTACGCTTATTAGGTGTTTCAGGATGTATACTTTAGTGCTTTAGGGAAATTAGCAACCTGATGGTAGGACTGAAACATGACATGTACCTATCTGCATCTTTAAAGACTGCATATACTTGTGTATTTATACAGACCCTCTTAAAAGATTATTCATTCCTTTGGCATGTCAGGTGCATCTTATAACTAGGTATGTTAAAGGAATAATTGCTGGTAGTGAATGACTAAGAACATCTTATCTGAAATAGTTCAGGGCTTTGCAAGCTCTTTCTACAAGGGTACAATTTCATTAGATCTGTTCCTTTGGAGAGATTTACTGAAGCTGAAAATGTCACTTGCAGAGCCTTTTTTTAATCTTTCCTAATACTTTTTTATAAGATACTGTTATACTTTTTTTTTGTTCTATCTTGAATTTTCCTGAAGTAGTTAAAAGCAAATAAGTTTGTAGTTTTATTTAATGTTTAGTATTGAATTCTTTTAGGCTTTTTATTTCTTTTTGTTCATTTCAAGTTTTTCCTGTGGGCTTTTGTGGGAGAGTTCAAAATAAGATTGTATGTATTGTGATACTATTAAAAAAAAAAAAAAATTGACACCTCCCAAGAAATGCAATAATGGACAAGGGCACAGTAGTGATGATTAACATTCATTTTTCTGCCATCAGTGAAGGATATATAATGCACAGTCAGGGCTTCTCAATTCGCTTTTGTTTGTGGAGTCCCCATATGTAAAGTGATGATACATGTACAGGAGTAATTTAGAACGAATGGCAGTATGGATTGTAGGAGTTTTTCAGCTATGTTAGTTTATGTAGTTCTCTTAACAAAAAAAGTTGAGGGAGTGCTATCAGGTATTTTTGTAAAGCAGTAACTTAAGTTATGTTCTAACAATTAAGAATGCTGATCTTGATTAATTTCTTCTCAGATTCTTACTTAAAATCCACCTCGATGTATATTAATGTTTTCTTGATGAAAATTCAGTGTAGTCTCTTCTGTGTGTCAAAAAGAGCTGCAGAACTGCATTATGATTACAAGTATGGTGTTGCTTCAGATTAATGAGCCTTTAAGGCATGATATTAGCCCATTGTTCTGCAGAGAGCCCTTGGGAACGCTGCCTGTGTTAGAGCTGCGTGCCATTTCCAGGCAATGCAGCCCGGTCTGGCACAGACAGGCACGGCCTGTGGTGTTTCCCTCCCACCTCTAGGTGCTGGGCACCACCTTTGCCCTCTGTCCTGCCCTCCCATGCCACTTCTCCTTAAGAGCAGCATCAAGATGCTGACTTACAGAGATATATCTTTTCATAGTTCAAAGCAAGGAATAAACGGTGTTGACACCCCTGCACTCTCATGCTCTGTAAACTTCTTCCCTCCATCCACAGAGCAATAATCCTTCCAGGACTCCTAGAAGTCTGTAATTGCTAGCTTGAGCTAGATGCTGGAACTTCTAGCAGATCTAGAAGCTGATAGGGAAATATTAACTGCCAGATATTTTTTTAATGAAAACTATTCTTTGTGGATTGCTTCCTACATAATTTTCTATGTGGATGTGCCTGCTCTCTTTGTTTGTAGCTCCCGGACATCAGACTTATCAGTATTTATCAACACTACCTCTCCCTCATATTCCTTTGCAAGCTCAGGGCTGTGTGGAGGGCACCTTTTACTGCTTGAAATGCAGTGTGGATGTCTGACACCCAGCAGCAGCATCTATTCCCTAAAGAAATGTGAAGGACTTCTAAGGCCCCCATTGCACTAAATCCAATAACGAAACCTTCTGTAGTAACACCAGGAACTAAAGGGATTACTCCAAGAAGAGGTGCTCCATGGAGATCATAGTGAGCGGTCAGGCCTAAGAAGGGGAACAGCTGAACCCCAGCACAGCAACTGTGATGCCTGATCACAGAGCAAAGCTTCTCTGACATCACTCCCTCTTTGGCCTCTGCCTTCTATTCTTACAGGTGAAACTAGGTTGCCTCCCTGCTGCTGGAAGCAAATGCACCATATAAATCACTTTTGGGCCTCAAGGAGACCTTTTCTTCATGACAGGGACATATATTCTTTCCATCAGCCTGAGAATTTTCTCCTTTGTAGGTCTCAGTAACACCACAGGAGACGAAGTGACTTTTCTCTCAGGTCCTCCAGTGTCCATGCACACAGCAATGTCCCCAGCGTCCCTCATGGTGCCCTGTAGGAGTGCCTTTGAAGCAGTACAGCCATATGTTCTGCTTCTTTAATCTGATGGTGAAAGGGAAACTGTTTTGCCTCAGATGTTGATACTTTAATATGCCACAGACTCAGGCTGGTAACTTTTAGCACAGTAGCACTCTGAGGCATAATTTGGGATCATGGACATTATGATAATACACGTTATTGAATAATAACATTCAGCATATATATTGTGTACAGGTTATTGCATATCTCAAAGAACTGTGACCACTGTAGGGTAAAATGCTTCTCTTTCTGAAAGCATTTTAGCACATCTGGTCCTAGAGTCAAGTAATCTAACAAGTGAACTGCTTGGATGCTGGCCAGCCCCTAAGTGCAGGCTTTAGAACAAGCTCCGGGGAAGCTGGGAGAGCAGGTTGGCCGCTATCAGCAGTGTGGAACTCCAACGCTTATTCTCACACACCTTGTGGAAATCTCATAGAACCAGCTTTGGGCAGGTGTGATAGGTATGATGTTGCCCAGATTTAAACTTCATGAAGTTGTACAGAGGTCCATGGTCAGTGATGAGAGTCAGGGGAGCTGCAGAGATGTAGCCAGGCAGACCAAGAAAGTGGAGAAGGAGGATTGTGAAACCAGGATCACTAGAGAGAAAAGCTTTCTCAGCTTCTCAACGTAAGAAAAAATAAAATCAATATCCTTTTGTGTCTGAAGCTGTGCTCCAAGCCCTGAGCATTTACAGTGTCATCCTTTGCTGACATTATGTACTAATCAGTTGTCTGCCACATGTTCTACATACATATTTGTGTAGAGTGAAGTGACACAAGGTCTGCTTTTGTGGTCGCTATTACCTAGTTATCCCTGAACACTATGGCTTAGTCTCCTCATCTATAGATACGGATGATGATGATGGTGTTAAGGATACAGGGATGATTTTTCTGTCTGTGCTAAGGCCTGTAGTGATAACATTGAGGGGTAACAGTTTTAAACTGAAGGTGCTCGAGGGAAAAGAGACACCCAAGTCTGGTGATTGTAGTATTTGTTATTGTGTACAGCTGTAGTTGGCTTTCTAACAATGCTTCAACTTGGTCTCTTTAGTGCCTCACTCCTCAGGAACATCCTGGCACAAATGCTTTCCCTA
>NW_008589799.1:53353-62914 GCF_000691845.1 Merops nubicus
AAAAAAAAAAAAAAAAAGACAAAAGTCCATCACAAATTGTCATTCAAGAAGACTTTCTGGGTTTCCATTGGATTCATTAGTTTGTTTTCTAGTGGTTTTTATTTTGGCTTATTTTTATAAGTTGTAATTATTCCAGGTTTGGTTACTCACACATTTCAAGTAGTCTGCTGTTTAAAACCACAGGTTTTAAACCTTGACATTTAGAGCAGAAGGACATCAGTCATCACTAACATTGCAGTGTTTCGGACATCTCTACCTGTGAGCTAGTAACCAACATGAACTCCATCTGGTCTACTGTTTGGAACTGGGGCTTTTCTTTGAGATGCCTAGATTTTGCCATAGCTAAAGGCTAAGTCGCCCAGTATGGTAAAGGATATTTCATAGTATCAGAATGGTTTGAGTTGGAAGGGACCTTTAGAGATCATCTAGTTACAATCCCCCATGGACAGGGACATCTTTCACTAGACCAGGTTGCTCATAGCCCTGTCCAGTCTGACTCTGAATGCTCCTAGGGATGGGTCATCCACAACTTCTCTGGGCAACCTGGGCCAGTGCCTCACCACCCTCATCATAAAGAATTTCTTCATTGTATCTAATCTAAATCTTTCAGTTTAAAACTGCTGCCTGTTGGTACAGGCCTTGGTAAAAGATCTGTCCCAAATCTTTCTTATAAACCCCCTTTATATATTGAAAAGCCACATCAAGGTTTCCTCAGAGCCTTCTCTTCTCTGGGCTGAACATACATAAGGCAACAGAAACTTTAGTGTTGTGCTGCAGCAGCAGGCTCTAGAGGGTAACACAAAAGTCACTGTATAATGACTGATGTGAGATAACACTTTGAAATTTTTCTTTTAAAAAATAATGAAACAAAACGGTTGTTCTTCAAACCTGTCTAAGGCTTGATGGAAGCTGAGATGCAAAGCTCGCTATAAGAAATTTAACAGACTGAGGAGTTTACAGTCTGTTTTCATGCTTTTACTGTCAACCCGTCAGCAGATTTCAAAACACTGGCTTATGTTATATTCCTGACACATATGAACACCTGTCCTTAATGAATTTTTGCTTCTGAGGGTTTGCAAAGTGCTTGATGGGTGCCACAGAGCTCTTCTGCCGACACAGTTGTGCCCTAAGCACCAATGTGATATGCTGCTTGATGGCTCAGCATGTTAGATCCAGAGCTAGGTAACGATGTGATTCATCCTGAAGGGCTCTTAATGCCAGAGTTGTCATTTCCGTTATGAATAGGCTCTTTTTAGTGCTTAAAATATCCCAGAAGTCTGAAGTAATAGAACACTGATGCCAAATGAATGCATAAATAGTTGATACTAACTGTAAAAGCAGTTAATGTTGCTATTAATTAGTGTATTGCTTTCCATTTATTTTTGCATAGAAAGGCTTCTCTCTGGCTTTTAATATCTCGTGGAACAGATGTGAACAAAATGGGGCTTTATATTTTCCTTAAATATTATGAATACCACCAAATAAAAACCTTTCTACTACTACAGATGTCGGTACTGTAGTTATGACTCATTCAAAACCTTCCTAAGTAATCCATTATTAGTTTATAACCTAAAAACCTAAAAAGTTCCACAAATTCAAATAACATTTCTGAGCAGTAGATTCTGTGTTTTGGTCTCTGATTAAGCTGGCAGCTGTGTAAAATCTCATCCAGACGGTCCAGTCCCTGGTGCAGCTGCAAGCGCTGAAGAGCGCAAGTTATTCCAGCTAAAATCAACATTAATTTACACTCGCATATCTTTCCCAGCCCACCCTTTCTGTTCATGTAATGCAAGTATTTTGTGCTGATTCCACTAGTTTGAGGCAAGCCACTCTTTTTCCTCACTGGACTCTTCCAGTGCAAAACCTGGAAGATAAACTGAAGAGAATGTAATAGCCACCTTTAAAAAAAATTCTCTCCTTTTTGATTTGGGTGCCATCTTAAATCAAAAGCCTCAAATTTGCATGGTCCAGGTTGGTGTTTAAGTCAGATTTGTCTCTCAAAATGATGTACATTAATTTTAGGAAAGCTAGGCAAACCTGAGTGTTGTCCTTACATGCAGCATGCAAGCATATTAGCCAATCCTCATAATAAGTTCAAAGCTTTGAAACCACAGTGTAAGCTTCTTAGCAATATGCATGGCAGGTAGTTTCTATCAGCCTCACCAGTCTAGGTTTAATTTTATCATGAGGTTACAATGTTATTTACAAGTTGACTGCTATATTGAGAGTCGTCATGTGGGTTGTGCTGATGTGGTTACATGTGAGTCCTGTGATTGTAGTTTAAATTTTAAGAAAATATGCTTACATGTGTATTTTAAATAGACCTGTTTGTGCTGGTTTTTTGTTGTGTTGGTTTTTTTTGTTTCTTTTTAAATTACCTTAGAATGCTGCTACAGGGAGAAAGATTAAGAATTGTCTTTCATTCATTTTCTTTTAAAAGGACAAAAGGATTGCTTGAAGTTGGTTCCCAAAATGTTTGAGTTTCACGGTCTCAGGAGATTTCTACTGTTTCAGTATGGTTACAATAAGGCCTCTATCTGAATTTCATCCAGTTCAATGGTCTAATGAAACTTTAAAGAAAGGGGGAGGGGATTATTCCCTTTACTTGTTGCAGTATCACTTTTATTTCTTTTGTGTTTTAAGTAAAATTTGAGTGCTATTAATTATATTTTTAGTATTTGTATTTAGATATGGTCAAGAACCTGGTTGATTCTGTAGTGGACTAAAGTGATCTTCACGTGTGCTGTTAGAGCATGAGGACTGAATGAGGATTTTAAAAAATGTAAACTGAAAGTTTAACAAAAGAAACAATGAGGTCTTGAAGGAATGCAGTATTTGATTTGTTGGTTTGTTTTTTTCACCCAAAATCCTTGTTGAGTTGGAATAGAATAGTCTGGGCACTTTCTGAACATTACTAGCAGTTGGGAGATGATAGTTCTCTAGGTGTTCACTGGCAGCAGAGTACAGATTGCTGACAGGAGTACTGAGCTCAGCTGAAATATCGTTGGCTCAAGAAAGATCAGTTGTATCTAAGCAAGTGATCCTTTCTGAACTATCAAAAATAATTTTGATCAGTTGAAGGATCTCTCCCTTTTGTCTGCTTATTTGCATAACTTGCATTGTGAATGTGCAGCGTGGGTACCGAGGGGAGTGGCTCCTTCCCTATCAGTGGTGAGCAAGGAGGAGAGCCAACCGTAGCAGCAGTTATAACTCAAGTTAGAGGTTTTCTAAGAACTTTCTGTGACTGAAAAGTTTAAAAATAAAAGTCAAATATTCCAATCCATTTACTGGAACAAAAAGTACATATTTTTCTTAAAGGTATGTTTACAAGTCCAAAACTCCTGTTATGGCCTTGGTCAAATGAACAAAGCATAAATCAAACCATAATTACTTACAAACAAGGGTTGATGAACAGTACAAAAAAGATAGTGAAAAACATACATTGCCTTTTTTTGTTCCACCACTTTAATAAATGCAGACTGAAATTTGAATACAAGCAGCCTCCGACTTCAAAACTGTCAAGAGAAATGACTAACAAAACTAATGCAACTTTCCTGAGTTTAATCTCCACTAATTTGGTGTTTAACAAATCAAATATAATGACAAACAGAAGCCTCTTCCACAAGAAATCATAAATCAAACAGACTTTTTTTTTAATCGTTCCGCTATCTTGTAAATCCATACATATTTCCTTACTATAGAAAGGTAAGAAAGGGAGAGGAACAGAAGTTTTGTATGACTGTAAAATTTTCAATTCGTAATCAAAACCACACTCAAGCATCTAATACTAATGTATTATTTCATGTATGGGGAAAGAGTTTATAATTTTAAATACAGCATTGTATATTAAGGAAAAAACGTTGAATACTTCTTCATTGATTCCAGTTGTCTTTTTTTTTTTTTCTTTACTTCTTAGTTAAAAAAGTACTGTGGAAAAAAGAAAATTTAAACTGCTAACACCAAAAACGTTTATAGTAAAGAATTAAATCAGCAGCGCAGTAATACAGCTCTTCTATATAAACTTCACGTGGCCGTGCAAAGGGTTAAGCCATGTGATTTCAGGATAAAAGGTTTCCTGAGTTGACTATTATTCCTACAGTCTGCCAACAACTTTGCAATAAATGGAATGATTTTTATGGGAATGTGGTTATTCACAGCAAGACTACTGTTGGTGTCAGTATGAAAAATTCTTCTTTAGTAGATTCTCTCAGCAGGGATAACAGATCTGAAAGAAAGGCAAAAAGTAGTTACAGAGAACTCTGGCTGGTGTTGGTGACAAATTATGTTCACAAAACGATGGGGTAACCCATTGAAAAAGAAGAAATGAGAACAACAGTAAATCAGAGCCTTGCTCCTCTAAGTACTGCTGTTCTAAAACAAGTTACTTGTGATTGTGTGTATTGTTTAATAGCTCTCATTTCTTCTGTCCATAAAGCAAGTGAGACTTTCTAGGCTTCCGTTGTGAAATAATGCTTCAGAAATCCATAATATTACAGCAAAGTTATGCCATTGTCCTTGAAATAACATAAAATATTGGTAGGCGTAAATAAAAATTATTCAGGGGAAAGGGGAAAAACGTTCTCCTTTGATTAGATTTTAAAATTATTTATAAATATTAGTTATAGTATTTCTAATTCTTATTCGTTCTTACTATCACTTATCTTTTTACTTTTTTTTTTTTAAAAGATATTAGAAGGAAAGTATAATGAGGAATGCATTAATACTTTAATGAACTTAGTTGCTATTAAGAGTTACTGCATTTAGGTTTGGTTTGTGATAAGCTTTCAGAATGCTTAAAAGATTAAGCTGCTGGTGAAGTCTGCAGCACTGCCATTACAGCTGGAATTGCCTTCTGTTGAAGATGAAGAGTAAAGTCAAATAGAAATCAACTATTTTCACCAAACCATACAGAACTTTATGGGTTTTAATTGTCTGATTATTCATAAATAAAGTTGTTGGGGGATAGCAGAGGAGGTTATTATTTTGGTTGGGTTGTTTTTTTTTTTTTAAAGCAATAGGTAGCAGCTGTTTAAGAGGTAAGCACAGCAGCTTTGAGTGCTTCCTGCTCTGTTTCCCTTATACACAATTACCCCAGTTCTATTTAAAACATTTCATTTGCAAACTTGTCTCAGAGCATTGTAAGACCCCACTGTTGTATTAGGATACAAATTGCGTTTGGTGTTCTGGGATCACCAATGATGTACCAACAAGGAAGAAAATGAACCTAGCTGTGTCAGTACTGGAAAAAAAAAAAAAATTATCCAGTACAAAGGAACAGTATTGTTGATAGGTGATGGTTAACCTCTCTAGAGGTGAACAGGTGGGTTTACTGATCCAAAAGTAAATATTGACTAAGATGAAGCCAAAGAAAATATTTCTTAACAACATTACATTTCACATTCTCTCAAACCAGAAAAATAGCACATGCATCCTTGAACATTCTAAATCTCTTAATCAGAAATATTTTTTTTAAAAAAATCTGTGAAAGAAATATTTTTTGTTTAAAAAACATTTTTTCAGAACAGCATGATAAAGAGCCACCTGAAAGCAGAATCAGCTCTTGGCAAGTGTTGAATGGGTTTTCATGTCTCAGTGTAATCATTCGTGTTGGTCTTGTGAATACTTACTGTTGAGTAACTTTTGCTTTCTCTTTTGAGTAATGTTTACTGGTCCAGTTTTTCATAAAATGGTAGGTTTTGCCAGATGACTTTCATTCAGCAACCAACAATGGACAGTAGTTCATGTTCAGACCACTAGGTCTAGTTCTACAGCTGTGGGAAATAACCGTTTTCCTCAAGGCACCTCTCTGGTTTTGGCAGAATTAGTGTGATTTGACTGTGATTGGAGGATGGATTCTGGAAAGTCTGAGCAGACCTTTAGCCCGTAACTTCCCAATTGGTTGGCTGGGTACCGAATAAGAAATAACTGTAGTCACTTATTACAACAACAGATACAAAGAACTGTAGAACGTAATGAAAATAGATTTCTGGACCGTGAAACTCTAAAAAATTACAGGAAAAGCTGTTCAATAAGCTTTATTCCTCATGAGATGGAACGGATGGTTGCAGGGAGATGAAATTATAGGACTTTTAAGTCCTATAAAGAGTAGGAGGGTTCATTTTCTATTGAACCCATCAGCAAGTGTGGACTTCCTTCCATCAGGCATCACAGCAGTTATTTTAGCACATTGAGACTGAGACACAAAGCTCATCTATTTGCATTTAGTTTTCCACAGTAGCAATCCAAGAACAGCTCTGTTTCATGGAAGGAAAGAAAGGAATGGGAATACAAATCAAAGTAAAGAATTTTCCCTGATATATCTCTGAGGAAATGACTGGAAATAGTTTCTTATCTACATGATACTACAACCATGTGTGACTTGCAGAAAGCTCATGAAGTTCCACTTCATAAACACAGGACTAAATTACACTGCACGTGTAGCCCTTGGTAAATGAACAGAAATACAAAACAAAATCCTCATTCACAGACAGGACTGTGGCTTTGTTGGTGTGTATAAACCCCAGCTAAAAGCTTCAACCCATCTGAAATGCATGATGCCTGGCCATTATGGAATGTGCTGCTATGGAACAAATTCCTCCTTAGTTTACTTGAGAAGATCATTGCTATAGGCTTATGCAACTTACTAACTACATAGCTTCTTTCCTTTCATGTGTCAATTGACAAGCACCTTCATTCCAAGTGCCATTGAAAACAGAACCTTCCTTTCTCAAGAAAACGTCGTTGCATACATACAGCTCGGCTGAAATATAAAGGAGCCCATCAAGCTCATAGCATCACTTTATCACTTTCTTTACCTTCCTGTTGCTTCTCCCTTTCTCTAAATGTAAGGTTGTGAGGTGGCACAAAAGCTCTTGCCTCTCCAGCTGGCATTCCCCAAGCTCTGGCCAAGCCGATGGTCATCGTCTGCTCCAGCTGGGCAAGGCTGTGGTGCCTTGGTTCATTCCTTATTTCTGCCCCTGAGCAGTGGCATGGGGCAATGTCTGCCCCACAACATCAAGGCAAGACAGAAAAAGGAGGAAAATGCAAAGTGTTGTGCACAGGTCTTCAGGCTGCCCATAGGAGCTAAAGGTTTAGCTGTCTTCACCAGCGAGGTTAGTAGAGAGAATTTTAATGCCAGTCTTTGTCCTGGCAGCAGAAAATTACAAGGATGGGAGACTTGCCAGCCCAAAGCATTGTAGCTTTCATTTAAACACAAGTATTGAGGAGATCATCAAGAGCACTGAAGCACAGCAAGTTTAAATGAACTAGTCACACGGGACTGAAGGAGAGAGCTTGCATCTTCTTGTGAAAGTGTCCATATGAACCTCTCATTTCTTGAGATAGGATACACTGTTTCAGGCTGCTGTAGAAAAATCATTCTTTTCATAAGTTTAATTTTGAAATTGTTTAAAATTTCAATATATTTGAACAACCTTTTAAGATAGAGTTTCAATAAGATCTTTATGTTCCTAAAAGTATACTTTCAAGTTAGTACATTTGACGATAATTCATGATATGCTGACCAGGTTCATGGCTTTTGTTACTTCTTTAAACACATTCCTATTTTATTTTCACCAGCTTTCTTTAGTCATTTTTTTTTCTTTTTACAAAAGTATATGACTGCAGATAACGTGAATCATGTTGTAAAAAAGGTATTTACAATAAGTGCTGAACTTTTAAATCAAAGCAAATTTGATATTTTGAACTTAACACTGTCCTTTCTAGCAGTGACACAGACTCCTTGAACAGATAAACTGAGTCATATTTGGCTATTTCTACCTATGTGTAAAACTCTCTCTGCCACCCTCCTCTTCCCTTCTCTTTTCCTGCAAAATATACAGAAAGAGAATAAATTATTTTGTCAGACTTGTAGCAAAAACTGTTTGTTAGGGAGACATTCCAAAATCCTCCCCTGAGTAAGATCATACATTACAGAAATAGAATAGTTCTATGTTTTATCTTGTCTGAACAACTGGAGCGTGATGAACATATTTGGAACAATAGGGAGTATCTCTGAGCTGGATCCCAAACAACAAATCTACCTCCTAAAGCAAGTGAGAAAGCTCTGGGCTATGGAGGACTGCACTTATTGCGATTGTCCTGAGCTCTGCTGACCCTCTGCTAGAGGTATGATTTTACATTTTACTCTTCCTTTTCAATAGACAGATTTGAATATATTGAGTAGTATATACCCAGATACTATCAGTTCTTGAAATATCTGCTTCGTAACACTTATGAGATAAAAAGAACTAGTGAAACCTAGTTTTCTTTTGCTGTGGGAATGTAACTGTCTTGTTTCAATTGCTATATAGACACTTCTTTAGGTCATATTTTATTTTAAATCAGATTCTTCCAGTTACAAGGTGCAGCTGAAATGAAAATGTAAACCTTGATTTTTAGTGTCACTACTTCAAGAAACAGAAGTTGCAGACTAAGATCTGTATTTATTTAGGAACAAACACTGTTTGCTTTAGGAGTATCATATTTAATCCAAATGCACTTGTTTGTGTGAGCACACAAATCAGGATTCTTTAAAATTTCTTTCTTAATCACTTTCTCTTTGAGAAAAGAATGGCATCCTTTGTGTGTTTTGAAAGGGCTACGGGTTTGGCACAGGAGAGCACTCCTAAGTCACTGGCTATGAAAATGAGTTTGTTAAATAATTTTAATTCTTGGTCCTTAGTGTTTATAATAGCTAATAGTTTATATAGCTAATAATCTTGAATTTTTTGTTTTGTTTTGATGTGCTATTTTAAGAGTAAAAGATGAGATTTGGGGGTTTGTTGTGAATTTGTTTGTTTTACACTCTGAGCTGCTTTTTATAGTCTAAAGTTTAAAAAGGGAGTGTTTTAGAAAGCCTTCACATCCCGACTTAATTCTTTGATTGTTCATCCACAAATTGTCAGACAGAATGAAGTGGATTTCAAGAACTCTTTGTTCTTCATATCCTGTGCCTGACCTACAGGTAATCTGCACCTTTTCTCTTCAGTGCCAAATAATTGTGGAGGGAAAAAAGAGAGAATGTTAAGGTCACAAAGTGCAGGCTAGACAGAGATGACAGGTCCTTCCAATTGAGTGCCAGTGTTGAGAACCTGCGAACCACAGTCTCTGCATTTTCACATGGATCTGTGCTGTATGTTAACAGGCACTTCCTGATGATGGGTTAGGAAGTTCATCTCTTCAGCCCTTACTGCCTTGGCTTGAAAGGAAGCACAGAGGTTTCTGCCTCTTTAGCAAAAGCACAAGTACAGTAGAGGGGCATTTCACACATGCCACATGTTTCACACATGCACAATCAGAGATTATAAGTGTGCTGCTGTTCTGTGTAATACCAATTTTATAACATTTATGCATATGATAGGAAAGACATGGAAAAGACATAAATGGAGATACTGCTGTCACAAAAAGCTGCATAAAGACCACAACAGTGTACACTAGAGGATTTTTTTTTTAATTAAGTTTTTTTTCTGATGCATCATATTTACAAAGGGTTGCAGCTTTAACTTGTTTTGCCAGATCTGTTGTCACATGTACATGACGAGGTTTCTCCCCTGTTCAGCA
>NW_008589799.1:62945-73344 GCF_000691845.1 Merops nubicus
GTGGATATAATTGTGTAATGACAGATATGAGAGGAACAGAGAATCCCAGCAATCTTCTCCTGTGAGCTGGCCAGCTTCCAGCATGTCTGAATGGGCATGCTGATGTAAAGGCAAAATGAAAATAGCTTGTCCTGAAGGGTGGTTTTTGGGGTTGGGTTTTTTTTCCCTCTCTCATTTGACTTTGCAGACTAAGGTATCGAAACAATTAGTTGACAGCATGGTGTTAGTTTTCTCATGGTAAATTAAGATTAACCAAATATCGAAGTGTATTTTAGCTATGATCAGCAGGTTTGTGACTTCAGCATCCTTTAAGGTTATGTTCATAATGTTATTCATGTTATTCCCTCTCATAAAGTGCAAACTTCTCCTGAGTTTTCTTATGCTCAGTGTTTATTCAAAACCAGCAGAATTATTAGATTTATTTTTGTTAGTTTTGTAACACAAGAAATATAGAGGATCGACACGCTAGCCATTGTGTCACTCCATTAGTACTGGCACAGATAAGAGGAACTCTTGGAACAGCCTTAATCTCTCTTTTTTAGTATTATTATTATTAATTTTCCTACAGTAAATTGAGCAGTGAGGCATATTTTACATAATTATGGCAGAAGTGCACAACTTGACAGGTGGTAGTGAAGGAGCAAAGTAATACAAATATTTGCAGATCATTTCTGCCATATCTTACTGCTTTGCATATGAATCTTTATAAAGATCCTAAGTTAGTTTAAAGGAACGATTCCAGAAGACTACATAGGCTTGGGCATTTTAAGAGCTGTGAATGATGACTGTGGAGCATCTCTGGGAGTTTTTGGCTTGTCATACAAAAACGGAAAAGAGAAGGAGGAAAAAATAGCAGGAAGGAGTTAGCAAATGCTTTGGGAATGGAGGAGGGAGAAGACACAAGCTTTCCATGTACAAGTCTTAGGCTAGACTTACCTAGTCAGTCATTTTTGATTGTTGTTTTTCTTTGGCTTAGTACTTTTCACTGGAGATGTATTTTCACTTAGCAAATGGTTGTAGCAGTTTTACAGAGCCCCTGCAAGCATGTATGTGCTGCTGCTTCAAGCTCCAAAGCACAGCTGGTGAAAGGGAACGTAGAAACAAGTTTCAGTTACTCTGTGCAACGTCTGTTGGTTTAATTGAGCTGCGGCAGGAGATCTGTTTCAAGCTAAGTTACCAGCTGTGGCACAGAAAGGGCTGAGACACACAAGCACAAGGGATCCATGCAAGCCGGGTGTGTAAGGCAACAGCAAAGAACAGCATGGACAGTAACTTCTTCAACTACTACAGGTAGATTTTCTAAGCTACATATGCTGATGCTCTCATTTTCCCTTAGGCTAATTGGTAAGTCCACAGACAACCCCCAGTTGTATCTTTGAGCATGCTTTGAGCATGTTACTGATGTTTTATATCAGCTGTCTAGTGTCCTTGCTCATCCAGACTTGCACTTTAAAGGTATATAGAAAATGTCTCCTTTCCCTCCCTTGAGAAGAGCTTTTGATCTTTTGTCCTGCCCTCCTGAACTGAGGACTTGCTCTCTCCCTTTGCAGAAGATTAATTTTTGCTTTGCCTCGCGTTCTTTCTTAAAATGTAATTCTCCATGAAGCCTTCTGAAAAAATCTCTCCAGTTTCCAGACAGCACTTATTTGATGTAGCTCTGGGGGTTTTGCCTTGGGCAGCTGCCAGGATGCTGCCAGGAGGGCCAGTCCCGCTCCCACTGCCCAGCCCTGCTCTCCTGCTGTTTCCCACAGCAGCTGTAAAGGCTAGTGTGCTGATCACACAGAAAACCAAACAAAAAAAAAAAGTTGCTCCAGGTTTCTGACTAACCTGCCCTGTGTTTGCTGGCCATGACTGTCCAGGATCCGCAGCAGAGATCAAAATCTGAGCAACATCACTTCCTCAGACTTTGTGAATCCTGCCCTACCCTGGGTCATACACAGAACATGCATGTGGCACCATAAATAAGGCCTTTAAAAGTTTCTGTGTATTTCAGTAGCCCACTAAGCACTTTGGCAATGGTTTCATTAAAATCGGTGCAATTTAGATAGACCTATGTGAGAACAGGGTTTAGAAGTCTAAGATAATTTGCCCTTCTGAAAGTACTATCCCTGAACTATACTAAGTGCATTTTGCTTTTCAAGGATTGATCCTAAAGTGCAGAGCTACATCTCAGCCTGTCTGCCTGAAATCCAAACCTTCCATCCGAATATATCATCACTTGTAGTCAATCCTTCTTGAAGATTTCAAACTGGATATACTGAAGTTGCAAGGTCAACACCTTTAGGAGCAAAACACAGCTTGCTGCATAATCTTTATACATAAGCCACAGGATGTTTTGCTCCTTACTTGCCAATTCAGCCTATTTTAAAAGACAATCTAACATTTTAATGTTCTGCTTTGGAGCTGACTGCTAAACTGATTCTATCATAATAAAATACATCTGCATAAATAACATGTATTTATAGTGTTTCCACAGGAACTTTCTGTATTCACTTCAGATACCACTTCACTAGAGGAATTAGGGGGACAATACTATTACTGTATTTCCTATGAAAATCTTACAAATGTGTTATATATATATATCTTTGTAAAAGTTTGAAGTGGTAAGCCTTCGAACAAAAAAAAACCAAACCAGTTTGTGTGTGTGTGTTTGTTTCTGAATGGCTGTTTAGCTCTAAGTTTGGTCCCATCATGGTTTTCTGGGGAGCACCTGAGGTTTTTATGAATCTGTATTTTTATTAAAATGTATCTTTGCAAAAGTGTACTGGTTGAAAGTGCATCCTTTATTTGCTGGTCAGTGGCAAACTTAATTTTAGCATATCCATGATTATGATGCATATGGAGTAAACTGCTATTTTAAAATGTACACTGTGTGGATGCTTGCTTATACCTGATCAGAGGACTGGGCAGTGTCTCTGGTAGTCTTTGCTCATGAACAAAAGGCTTCACACAAAGCAAGCAGGTAAAAAGAAGTACAAGGTGTTGGACCAGATCAAGTAATGGCTTCTTTGAAGAGGTATTCCTAAATTACTGCTAAAAAAGCAATTGAGTTTTTTTCCTTTCCTTGTTCAGAGGTTGAAAAATACACCCATCACTCATTAGCCCAAGGTCCAAGGCAGCTCGACAGTGTGAAAATATACCTGGCCCTCAAAAGCTCAGACTGAGCCTCAAAGCTGTGTCCTGCCACGCAAGAGGATCAAAACAGTTGTTCACTGTTTGTGACCTTCCTTTAGGTGTAAAGTAGTGTCAATCACATTGGTCTTTAATCCTTTCCAAATTATAACGCGTATCTCTTGTGCTTCATTTTTTTTCTTCATTCCCTTGCTGACTTGACTCTTTTTCTTTTATTCCTGACAAAATCAGACACTATCCATTTCCTTTATAATCAGTATTTCACCTGAACTTTCTGCTGGTTTTGACCTTTTCTTCACTTTGCTTGCCTTTTTGACACAGTTTCTCTTCCTTTACTCTACCAGTTTTATACAGCTTTTCTGGGTTTTTAACTCAAAAATCCCACTTGCCTTCAATACTATGATTTCTGTTTCTAATGTGCGATTTCAGTTCTCACTTTCTACATTCAAAGTGTTGCAACATACGTTCACACTTGTAATTTCAGCTGTGTCTGTACATCTAATACATTTTGTCTGCCTGAGGAAGAAATTCTCTGTATGATGGTTAAATATCAGCAAAAGTAGTATTGTCTTTCCTGTGTGCTCATTGTAGCTCTAGCACAAGCTACCAATGAGTAAAACACAGAAGAGTGTGTATTACAGTAAGAATAAGTACGTGTGTAAGTGCAAAAGACCACACCTTGTTCTTCAAAGCATCTGAAAAGTTTCTGAGGTATTTTTTGTAGACCTATGTTTTTAAAAATCTAGAATCTACAGCCATCATGTGAGGCCAAATAGACTTCTTCAGCTTTTTTTCTTATCTGAGGTTGTTGACCTCAGGAGAGGAGGAGAAGGTTACAGGGTCAAAGTCTTTTCCTCCTTGGAGCTTGCTGCTTGCTGGGTAGAGGGTTGGCTGGAAAATAGATGTTTTAGAAAAAGGGTTGAGGGTCATGATTTTAATTCTGTTAGAGAACAGCTGGTTTGAGTTTCTTTCCCCTCTATCTTCCCTCCTTTCCTCACAAATCCATGGAGAGAGAAAAATTTGTTGAGAGGAAAGCAGTAACACAAAACTAAGAGGCTGTAATATTTTCATGTTTAAAGCAGATCACATTTGTTATAGGACTTCACATTGAAAGAAGAGGAAATTATTAAAATAATTGAAATCCATTATTGTTTCAAGCATTGACTTGAGATTGATCTGGAGTGCCAGAGGTTTATTTGTTTTCCTGCCAAAAGTTAAATCATTAATAGTAATGTTCTAAAGTGTTTGATTTGGTGTTTTGGGGTTTTTTTTTAGTGGATAGACAATATGCAATATGATCTTTAATTTAGTGATGGACAAAGCTCATTGTGAGTGTGCCACATGAGTTTGCATACAAGCAAGTGAAGAAAGATGGTTTGATTTGGCTATTTCTGTTCAGCTTTTCCTCATACTTGCATGCTGCTTTCATGCACTAAGACCAAAGAGAGAGAAGGAAACTCACAGTTCTCAAATAAATGGCAAACTAGGAACAGATTTTTCGTCTGTGCTTCTCTGAAACACTGGCCTCGGGCTGTGTTGGTGTGTGGCTCAACAGCAATCAGGGGTCATAATTTCATTGGCGGTTAGCATCAGGTTTAATTTTTCAAATATGTTACATTTACCAAAATGTCTGGTTTCAGTTACACTTATGCACTGACTGAATCAGCTTTGAGCAGCGTGATGTTTTAAGGTACCTGAAAGGCTACAAGAACATTTATGGAATACATATGCTAATTGTTTTTAACCACTTTCCTTTCTAAACAAAAAATGTGGGTTTGGAAAGCCATTTAACAGCAGTAGCTAATGATGGTGTGCGTTTATTCTGAAAAACGGACATAAGGAATAGGTAAAATAGTTGTTTTAGCAAGACTGCCATCTACTGATTTCCACAATTAAAAATATCTCAGATGAGGCAATTGTTCATAGGGGTTTTTTTAATAACTTTGTTTTTGAGATCTGCAAGATCAAGAAAATGATAGTGTCTTTCTGTTGCCTTAGGAATGTGACCAGGTTCACATCGACGACGTGTCTTCGGATGACAACGGTCAAGATTTAAGGTACAAGAGACCTCGAACGAGATAAACCGTGGCTTTGCGAGTCTCCTTCCTGGGAGATCGATGAGCTGCTGTAGCGCTTACAGTGGCCCTCTCTCTTTTTAGCTGTCTTAGCCTTTGCAACCCAGCAAAGCGAGTAGCTAGTGGCCGCACTTTGCCTGTTGCCTTTTGTTCACCGGGGGTGTTCTTGTCTCCGACCAGCACCTATAACTTCGGGACGGACGGCTTTCCCGCGGCTGCGACCAGTGCCAACCTGTGCCTGGCGACGGGGGTGCGCGGAGGAGTGGACTGGATGCGGAAACTGGCTTTCCGCTACAGACGAGTAAAAGAAATATATAACACCTACAAAAATAACGTTGGAGGCAAGTGACTCTGGAGTGTCTAGCAAATGTAGATTAGAAGTAGTTAAAGGGAAGAACTTCCAGTTTCTGCTCCTCTTTTACCTTGGCAGTGGTTAGTGAGACGTTTAGTTTGCAGTGTGTGGAAAATTGTCTCTGAGCTAATGAAAGCAAAGGAAAATGACAGAATGTTACTTAATTTTGGTGCAGACATGCCCTTATCTACTCCACAGGTCTCCTTGGTCCAGCAAAAAGAGAGGCTTGGTTACAACTACGGGCTGAAATTGAAGCTTTGACAGATTCGTGGTTAACACTTGCACTGAAAGCACTCACCCTTATTCATTCGAGGTGAGTACAAGGTAGTTAGGAAATTTAAGGATGTCTGCTGATTGTCTAGAGAAGGCTGCCTGTCCTGGTGGGTGAAATGTTGAGCCTGGAGAACCTTCTTCTCCTTTCTTGTTTTGGTCTGACCGTGCCACTCTGTACCTTGATCTCCTGTAAGGTGGAAAAAAAACCACTTTTTTTGTAAGTGGCAATAATACTGGTGAGGGGTTCTGATGGGAAGGGTAAGATTTTCCTTGTTGCATTTTGTTTGTTTAAAAAAAAAAGAACATTTGCATTTTCTCTTCCATAGGACAAACTGTGTGAACATCCTTGTAACAACTACGCAGCTAATTCCAGCTCTGGCAAAAGTCTTGTTGTACGGACTAGGGGTTGTATTTCCTATAGAGAATATTTACAGTGCAACTAAAATAGGTGAGCTATTTTTATAGTGTCATACATTTGAAGATGTAATTCTAAACAAAAAAAGATACTGGAGTCTATTTCTTACATGTGTTCACTGTAGAAAATATAGAGATAAGTTTTACCTGCTCTCATGAAACATTTTTCATGCTAAAGCATCCTAAAAGTGCTTTTCAAATGTTTGTTGTGATCCAGCACAGAAAGCTTCATATAGCTCTATTAGTGCTGACGCAGCTTCTGTTAGGAGGAAATGTATTTGCTTTTCTGTCATCATATCACAAAAGTGCGAGGCTCTGTAGCAGCTGAGAAGGCTTTTTAAGTAGGCTGTAAATGCAGAAGGCTGAAGTCTCCCTAGATTAGCAGAAGAAATTCTACAAAGGTAAGTCCTGGATCCATTTGTTATCATGGGCTCTGGAGGAAATTTTGGTAAACTATTTACCAGAAGCAAGAATGTTTTGCTGCAGAATGTAACTATTTAAGTTCCTTCGTACTGACAATAATAAGCTTCATCCAAGCAAATGTTTATTTGTGTATTCTGGTTCAATATAAAAGACGTTACTCTGAGTTTGTAGAAGTACATAAGACCAGATGGCAGTGGTGCTTGTAGTTTTTAACATGATTATGACATATCTCTTCTGTCTCAGATTTCCTCAAAATTGTGGGTTACATAAAAACATTTTTCATGTGTTATTAAGTATCTATAATACAAGAAGTTCAAAGTCTGTCAAAACTTTAAAGTAAATTAAAACTTTGAATTACAATACTTTAAATACACATTTAATTAAAGCACACTTTAATATTCACTTGTGACTTTATGTACCCAAGACAGAAGGGCATTTTTGGAAAACTGCGTTCAGTCACTTAGTGTCACAGGAAATGATGAGATTTTTTTTAACATGACACGATTCATAATTTTAAAGCACTTTTTCAGTCTGATTAGTGTTGGAGATTTCCTGTGCTTGGCACTCTGTTACAGGGTGTCACTGAGTCATCTGACTTTCCTGATGGCTAGAAACCCTTTTCTAATTTCCAACCTATTTGTTCTTATGCTGGTATAGTTCTGTCGCTGAAATAACTATTTTGACAAACACGATCTTTCCTGTTGCTTGCTGTAGACACACAGGTAAGCAGGTTCCATGGCCAAACTGAAGTGATCTTTCAGAGTGAGGACATTTGAGAAAACTCATCTGCAAGCATTTACTTTCTTTCTGGCTTCCCAATACCAGTAACCAAGGCCTCCCAGTATCAGTACCTATGTGTACGACTGGAGCACTGGGATCATTTCCTTAGGTCTGATCAGTGAAGTAATGAGCCATGTTAATGGATCCCAGTGCAGGATCAAGGACCTTGCCTGTGTATTGGCTCACAGGCATTTAAATCTAAATCTTTTGGATGACCTTCTAAGTCAAGATACTACTGTTTCAGGAGCTGTGATTCATCTTGTCACAGGTTGTGGAGAAAAAGCTAGAATTTCAACTCAGATTCAATCAATTTGCCCGGTTCAGGATACTGGCCATAGATGGCTGGTAGAGAATTCTTCTGGTAGGGAAATTCCCCCCAAAACCTGTCTCAGATTAGAGAAGTCAAGAAAGATGATATCGCAGACCTCTAGCACGCTATGGCTACTGTGGCATGTGTACAAAAGGACCTCACAGAGCAGATTTTAAGGTTGCCTGTCAGCTGCTGTGATGGGAGTAAAGCTAAAGTCAGCCTTGATACACCATACTGTGAGAAAGGTTCTCATTATTTCTTGTAGCACTGGGGATAAAAGGTGATTTATTTTATGTCATCCTATCACCACCTATCCTGAATCATCTGATCTTTTTCTTTCAGGAAAGGAAAGTTGTTTTGAGCGAATAATTCAACGATTTGGAAGAAAAGTAGTGTATGTTGTTATTGGGGATGGTGTCGAAGAAGAACAAGGTGCAAAAAAGGTAACAGCCCCCTTTTTAGTTGATTTCAAGAGTCAAAGCAAAATTGTCTTTTCTCTGACATAGGACAGCATACATTGACTGCTTGGGTCTTCTATCTTTGCTTTATGAAATATGTTTTGACAGTTATCTAGTAGAAAGCTGAACAAAACTCCTGCTGCTCTCCAGAAGACACATTAAGCTAGCTGTGTATGTTTTATGTATTTCTAAAAGGAGCCAAAAAATGGACCCCAGCTTTTGTTCCAAGAACTAATAGTTCTGTTTTCACTGACATCCCAAAATGCCACATAGGATATTATGAATATAAGCAAAAAATGGTAGTTCTTGCAGGTCAAAGGTAGTGTGCTATTTAGCTGTATGAAATATGTGTGTCACACCTAAAAAAGCTCTGTAGGAGTGGAGGAGGTATGCATACATTTCAGTTTCCTTGTGCATCCATAATTTTGATTCTGCATTCAGAGAACTACTTGTGGCTTGTCCTGCATTCATAGCCTCAGTTAACTGAGCAGAGGATACTATTTGACTATGTCATTGTTATTTTTTGCTTTCCTCTGGGAAGAGGGGGAAAATTTACTTCCCCCACCCCCACTGTGGAGTAAGCTCCATAAAAAGCAGTACTTCCTACTGACAAATAACAGGCAGTATTCCTATTCTTGCTATTCCACCCAAGTACAGCAGATAGTCTTCACTTGGAGGAATCAGGCATAATATTGGTTATTTGAACAGTAGGAGAAGGAATAGAAAAATGGGCATTTCTGTCCTTGCTTCTTTTGTACAGCTGCTTTTTGACCACAGAACTCTCTGTGGTACTTCTGTATCTCTTTCCACTGTAACTTTCAAAATTGGAGAAGTGAAACTAATTAGTTCACATGGCATTTTAACAACCATTGACTGGTTTAACTTCATGAAATCTGGGGTTTGTGCCCTTCAAGCATTGTGAGTAGGTTTTAGGCTTGTCCCGGCACTTTTCAGAATCTCAGTTTCATATATCCCTTTGGCAGACTGACGGGAGCAGTTTTGCTCCTTTCTCCTTCAGAAATGCCTTTCATCTTTGTGGAGAAATGTTTTCCCGCTGTAAATGATTACATTTTAAAGGCTACATTTAAGATCGGGGGGGAAAAAAAACAAAGTCTCCTCTTTGTTCCTTTTCTGTTGCTTGGTGAAGTAGAGTTGTATATGATAGTGGCAGGAGTAGTCTTCGGTAACATTATCTAATTCAATGCTTTTTGCAACAGGAAACATGATTCAGAAAAGCATAGAAAAAGCCTTTCCAGTAACTAAGAAGAGTAGCAGTATAGAAAGTTCCTTTGTGCTTTTACTTCACTGTGTTCTTTCTTGGTGGAAGGAATTTTCAGATTCAAAGCATGTTAGATGCACTGAATTAAGTTATCTGCTGCAGCAATGCCAGAGAAGTCAATAAGTAGACCAGCAGCCTTGCCTTTCTGCAGAAACTATTAATCTGAGGAAAATGCTTCTGTGATTCTTGTCCTGCCTCTTACTCCGCCAAGAAAGAAGTCACCATTTCACACTCTAAAAGCAGGATTTACCTCTTAAGTTGTGGCCCTCACAGCCTGCAAGAGCAAGGACCACACAGTCCTTGTGGTAAGAGTTGCTGCTCCCAGCTCAGATGCCTTTTTGGGTATCTGCTCTCCAGGTTGTTTTTAGGGTTGTTAGGAGGGATGCCTATGGGAATGCACCCCAGTGTATACTGTGTGAAGATGTGTGCCCTGAGAAGTAAATAGTGTCACTGTATTAGAAAACAGTGAAAGCCCAGACCTTCTCTGGACAGTGTGCAAACAAAACAGGAGATTTACCACCCAAAAACACACAAAGCCCATTGATCCCCAAAGAGGCATAACTGTGTCCCATGATGCACCCATTGCTTTGCTTATCCCCTGAAACTTGTCAGGTGGTTCCTTCCTCCCGTCCTTGCCAGAAGCACATTGGGGTTTGTGATATTCTCAGGGCAGGAACAGTTTCCATGTTACTGTGCTTTGCTGAGGGCTTTGGCCTGTAGTGAGACCCTCAGAGTATGTACCTTTCTTTGCACCACTTAGAGCATAAACAGTCCACCCTTCTTTAAATAGCACTTCATTGACTACATGTGAACTATAATGAGTGGCAACTACGTATATACATATATATGAGCTGTGAACTACAATGAGGGCAAGAGGGAGGATCCTGGAAACTACAGACCAGT